>NC_092379.1:60948007-61233359 GCF_030028105.1 Mobula birostris
TCCCTTGTCTTCACCAATAGTTAATCCACAAAATTAAAGAGTAAATCATGCAATGCTGCTTGTTCCTTGTTTAGGTATTGGTGTTTCCAGGAGTACAATCTAACAGTGAAGCTTTGTCATTTCTGGGATTCACTTCTGAAATTCCTCTGGGCATTTCATGTGGTGCCTTACAAATGGTATTTGCTAGTAACATTATTCCTTGTAAAACACTGCTTGGGAGCTGATGACTTTGAAGCTGCTGGGGAGGCTGGTGCCCACGATGGAGTTTACAACCTCTACAGCATTTTGTGATCCTGTGCAGTGGCCCTACCACACCAGATGGTGAAGCAAGCAGTGAGAACACTCTCAACAGTACATCTGTGGAAATTTCTGAGAGTCTGCGGTGACATATTGAATCCCTACAAACTCCTGATGAAGTAGAGCTGCTGCTGTGTCTTATCAATGGATTGGGTCCAGGATAGATCCTCTGAGATGTTGATGCCAAGGAAATTGAAGCTGCTCACCCTTTCCGCTGCTAACCCCTCAATGAGGACTGTGTGTGTTCTCCCGACTTCCCCTTCCTGAACTCCACAATCAATTCCTTGGGCTTGCTGACACCGAGTGCAAAGCTTTTATTGTCACAGTACTCAACTAGCTGATCCCAGCTGAAATTCTGCCAACAAATTAATAGATGCAGTCTGAGCTGCACTTAGCAACATAATGACGAGTGCAGAGCAGAGCTGTGGGCTGAGCACACACATGCTCGAGGAAGCTCTGTTAACTGCCAGTGAGAAGGAAATCTGATTACTGATCTGCACTGACTGGGACCTCCTGATAAGGAAGTCAAGCATCCAGTTGCAGGGAGAGTTACAGGAGCTCAGGTTTTGAAGCTTGTTGATGAGTAGAGACGTGGTGTTGAGTGCTGAGCTTTAATTGATACTGGGACAGGATATATGTTTGCTGTTGTCTCGATGCTCCAAAACTGAGTGTAGGGTCAGTGAAATTGCACCTGTTACAGTGGTAGGCAATTTGCAGAGGCTCCAGTTTAGGTCCTTGCTCAGGCAAGTGTTAATTCTGGCCATGACCAACCTCTCAAAGCGCTTCATCACAGGAGGTGTGAGTGTTGCCAAGTGATAGTCAGTGAGGCAGCTCACCCCACTCTTCTTGGTCACCTGGACAATTGCTGCTGTTTTCAATCAGGTGGCTTCAGCAGTGAGAGCATGAAAATATTCTAGAACATTCCAGCTAGTTGGTTGACATAGATTTCCAGTACCCTGCTAGGTACACCATCAGGGCCTGATGCCTGTGAGGGTACATCTTCATGAAGGATCAGGGCAGATTACCACCCTTTTACCCACTGCACCATTTGTCAGGTCGCACTCTGGCTCTCCACTCCCATTGTCATTCGAACAATGCTTTCCCATTGTCTGTCAAATTCATTGCTCTCCAATTTTCATTCAAACTCAATGCTCTCCCATTGTCATTCAAACTCAATGCTCTCCCATTGTCATTCAATCTCAATGTCTCCCATTGTCATTGGAACTCAATGTACTGTGTAATGATTTGGTCTACATAATCATTTTTCAACACAAGCTTTTCAACAAATCTTGGTATATGTGACAATAATAAACCAATTGCAATAGCTTTTTGAGCTGGGACCCAATCACCGCAGGCCTGGGTTCAACTGACTTTTTTTTATCTCAATAGGCCCAGTAAATTGAGGGTGTGGTGTTGGAAGTTACCCAGTCCCTCCCCTCACCCCTCTCCTCTCCCCCCCCCCCTCCCTATCCACCACCTCGGTAATCTGTCAGCTTTGTGGTGAGCTCCCCTTTATGGCATGGAGCTCCTAGTTTTCAGCAGCTTTTCTTCATTGGGAAATGACAATCTGGCATGCCATTTCCCTTACTAGCAGACAGTGCTTTGTGAAAGCTTACATGGGCCGTTGTGTGGGGATGCGATTGAAATCCACATCCATTGGTCACCATTCATCTGTTCAAGGGAACCATGCAGAATTGTTTAAATAAAAGCCAAAAAACTGCAAGTCTGAAATCAAACTGAAGATGCTGCAAACGCTCAGTTGGTCAGACAACATCTGTGGAAGGTTAATATTTCACATCCAAAACGTTTTGCCAAGACTAGGAGAGAGGCAAAAGAAGTCAGCTTTAAGCTGCAGAGGGAAATGGACTGAACAAAAGGATTGACAGGGTGAGACCCAGATTGCAGTCATGATAAACTGGATGAAGCAATAGGTTTGATAGACTTAGGAGAGAGGTTAGAGAGAGGGAGAGGACTAGCAGAAGGAGCTGTGAGGCGCAGAGCTACTGGAAACAGTCAGCATATGAAGCATTGCTGGTGCAGAGAGACAAATGAATTAACACTACAAATGGGTAACGCACAGCAGAAAGGGCCAGCTCTGATACAGGGAGGACATGGGATAAACTCCCTCACTGAGGGGCAAATAAGTCCTACACTGTAGAAAGGGCCAGCTCTGATACAGGGAGAACATGGGATAAATTCTTCCACTGAGGGGCAAATAATTCCTACACTGCAGCCTGGTCAGTTTCAGATTGTTATGGGAGCTTGCTGTGAACAACAGTTACCATGTTCCCACATTATGACGATCATTGCTGTTCAGACAGAACTGACTATGAAACCCTGAGGACATGACAAGCAGAAAGTGAAAGATATTGCTTAAAACATGTTTATTTTGGGGTTTCAGAAATAAGTAATTATTTCACAGGTTGAGTTAAGTGAGAATATAGGCAGCCTAGTGTCTATCTTGCTACTTACAATAGAGGTCTCCCTCATTTCTGGCTCTGAAACACATTACAATTATAATTTACCTGTCTCCATCATGTGGTGAGAAGAACTGTTGCAGTTAGTGTCATAGGCAAGAGTACTGGTGGGATACTATTCAATCTGAATAAGGCCTGAGGTTCCACACACTGAAAGAGAACTCCGATCAAACTGTATTTCTCAGAGTTTTCTCAATTACAAACAAACAGAACATCAGGAACAGATGTATTTTTACATTATTAGCTTGAGGAGATGAATGTGATGGCAACAGGCCATCCCTTGGTGATGAAGAAATTATATTTTTACTGACATTGATTCTGTTAAGTAGGAAAAGACACAAATCTCACTCAATATGGCAGCCATACTTTCGCAAGAGACTATAAGATATAGGATCAGAATTAGGCCATTTGGCCCATCATGTCTGCACTACCATTCCATCTTGGTTGAGCAAAGGCAAACAGAACAAGGCACAGGTGTGTTGGGAACTGAAAAGAGATACTGGTGGAAATACTCCACTAGCAATCGGGAGGAAGAGGACTGGAACCTGGAGGACTTGGGCAATCCCTGGTGATTGTGACAGGGCTGTTATGAGGGAGGTTACAGAGTGAATAACCTCCTCCAATGACAGGACATCTACGGTCTCCCCAATTTCTTTGGAGCTTCCCAGGATTCTGGTACAGTCTGATGTTCACCACCTTGGTGGGGTTGGTATCGTTTGGCCAATCCCACCAATATTATTGTCTGTGGCACTCCGAAAATAAAACAACACTCATTTGGCCACAGGGACCTGCCCTTCTGCATATTCATGCCCAGAATGAACCCAGGAGATGCCACCCTCAGGATGAACCTCAGGAGATGACACCCTCAGGTCCTGGCTGTGCTGGTCTGATGCCACCTGCAACGTGTCCTTCTAGGCATGGAGAAGTGAGCCACCTAGCCCCAGGGCCCCACCAACTATTGAGACTGCCTGGAATGATGGTGTGCTCAGTGACACAGTCCACCAGTTCCGTCCATCGCTGCACACTTCACTTTCCCCAAAGTACTGCGATGGGTAGCAGGGTCTCGAGTTCCCCAGCCGGGACAACGTTGCCTCACAGATCTGCTGGGAGCCCTGAACCCATTCCCATGGGTGTGGGACAGTAAGGACCATCAACCACCCAACACCTGCTGCTGCTGAAGGTCAGTTATAGCCCTTGTAAAGCCTCCAGCGAGGAATACAAGGAACACCGATATAAGGAATCGTGCAAGGATTAGAAGGAACCCTTATCAGGGGAGGGTTTAGGGGATTCCTTGTCCTTCTGCCCCTGGCAATGTTCCTTCTACATCACATTGCAGGTGGGGGTGGGAACCTCATTGATCTGTTCCTTCAGGAGCCCTGCCCTGAACAGTAATAGAAACATCTCCTTACAGGTTAAGTTGGACCCCCCACTCCCTGTCTGCTTATCCAGCTATTGCACTCTGCAACGGGTACCTTCTCCCGTGTAGGCTAACCCTCCCAGCAGTTGGATGTCTATCATTACAGTATCACCAATTGCTGGTCCTACTAAAGGCAGTCCCCTTTTAAATGGGGAGCTGCTGTTTTAACCAAGGATCCCACCATGGTTGTGGTTAGTTTATGATCCTCTGGCTACCATCGTGTATACCCGTGATCAAAGCCACTGCTGAAGGATTTTGTCCCTCCTCTGCTGCGCCCCGCTCCTCCCGAAACTTTCAATCCCATTCAAGAAAGTTGAGGTAACTAACGTTAACTGCCACTGTCACTCAATCCTGTAAACATTTATCATCCCTTTGGGAAGTGGGCGGCATTATCAGTACATTATTTGGGATGACAGCCCTCCAGGGTGACCATCTTTCTAGCAGATAAAATCATTCCAGTACCTCTCACATCCCACGTTCTCAATAGCCACGTGGCTAGAAACTCCCTGGCTTCAGTTTCGATTTGTCCCTCAATCCTGCCAGTTTCTGAATGGAAAACCATATAACCATATAACAATTACAGCATGGAAACAGGCCATCTCGGCCCTACTAGTCCATGCCGAACGCTTACTCTCACCTAGTCCCACCGACCTGCAGTCAGCCTATAATCCTCCATTCCTTTCCTGTTCATATACCTATCCAATTTTTCTTTAAATGACAATATCGAACCTGCCTCAACCACTTCTGCTGGAAGCTTGTTCCACACAGCTACCACTCTCTGAGTAAAGAAGTTCCCTCTCATGTTACCCCTAAACTTTTGCCCCCTAACTCTCAACTCATGTCCTCTTGTTTGAATCTCCCCTACTCTCAATGGAAAAATCCTATCCATGTCAACTCAATCATTGTTGTCTCAGAGGGGTCTGTTATGCTATTCACCCCATATTCCTCTTCATCATCCTGCCCCATGGGGTTTGGAGAGGCCAGGGTTCAAAGACCCCCATGTGTATGGGACCCGGTGATCACCAGTCTGGCCTGTACCGGCTCCGCTGCATAAGGACAGGGGCGATCACCCTGAGGGCAAATTACAGGGCTCTCATCTAACCTTGATGAAGAAGGAAGATATTCCCATTCCCCATCCATGCATTGGGATCATCAAGGCTTGGACCTTAACAGAGTCCGGTTGCCAATTAATCCTTCGGGCCTCCTCTAATTGCTGTACTTTTACAAGCTAACAGGTACCCTTGTCCTCTTGTTCTTTAGCCTGGTTCTGATACAATGATTCAACGCTTCCACCTCATTTTTAAGGCTTTTTACTTCCTGCTCTTTCTGTAAAATCATCTCACACGTTTGCTTTATGATGGCTGTCAATAGCCAAACATATCCCCTCTGGCTCTCCTTCCTTGGGAACCCTACCTCGCTCAGCACAGTCACAATGTGGGGTCCTGTTCTCACCCTCCAGGGATTCAGCTTGCCTGACCAATCCACATGGCCCAACTGTAGGTTATTGAGACATTGAATCCTGCACGGTTGTAAGTTCACCTCAGGACTTAGCATTCCTCACACAGGAGGCAGGTTCTCTTCCTTACGAGATGCACCCATCCACACCAGCTTCGAAGGTTCAGACGCTCTCACTCCTCAGGGTAGGGATAGCTGTTGCGGCCCCCCTAAAGATTCAGGACAGTCCCGCTAATTGGCAATCATGTTTTGGGCGCCAAGGATTGGACATTTAAGGAACACCTGAACTGAGGTTTGGTGCCCCCAGTTTTAGGAGGTGAAATTTTGGTAAAGCAAATTGGAAGAGGTTAAGGTTTTATGTGATGAATGTCTGTCAGGGCTGAATGTTGAGGATGATGTGGATTTCCGCAACGAAAGGTTATGTTACATTATTCGTCAAACTGTGGTGGAAGTGATTCCTATTAAAAAGGGCATTAACAGGAGAATGGCTATACCATGGTGGGCTGAGGAGTGTGCAGAGGCAATTAGGGAGTGTCGCCCAAGTGCGGAGTGAGAGACACTGAAGTGGGTCGATAGCTCACAGACTTTAATGCGAACAGTGTCAAAGGGAAAAGAAACCAATAAACTCTAGGCCAACAGGGCCGTTAACTAAAGCTCTCAAATGGAAAACGAAGCCAACACTGTGGCTGAAAAGAACAACTAAACATTAAACAAATACTGCTAGCCTTCAGAGTCTGTTGGCTCGACAGTCCACTTTCTCAGGCAAGGTGAAATGCAAGGCAGTGAAGCAGAGCTGTGTCCAAGTCTCGACAAATACTACGATGGAATGAAATGAGTTAAATGCTATCACAAGGAAATAGTAATTAGCTGACACATGCATCTCCACAAGTGCACTTGCCAAATCTGCTGCGCTGCCGAATTTGTGGTTGTGACAGGGCCTCCCTCTCTAGGCACAGCCCCTGAGTAGCCACAGACCTGTGTTTGCTGGAAGTCCTGGATGAGGGACTTGTCCAAGATGGCCTTCAGTGATGCCGGTAGATAAGTGTCATGGTGTGAACTGCCAATATCGGAGCCAAATACTTCCATGTAGAGACAGAAACAAGAGCTTAGACAGAGTTAGCTCGACCAAGTGACACTGAGAGATGAATCATTCTCAAAATGAGGACCCTCTGATTGGAGCTAATCGGGCATCTGCTTCAACAATAAAACTACCACAGAATCCCTGAGCCTACCAAAATAAACTTAAACTTAAACAGAAAGTACCAGGAAACTGCATTACAAAGAGCGAGTCGCTTGAGAAAATCACAAGAACTCTTAAACCATGAATAACTGTTAAACAACAATTAACCAGTTCAGGTGCTCTAAAAACCTGAGCCCAATGCTCTCTGTTGCCCTTCAGAGGCCTGAAGAAGTCACTACAGGACCCCCCCCCCCTCCCTATAGCTGACACCCGATGGCCCAGAAAGAGCTGAAAACTCAAGATCCACAGAAGACTTGAGAGATATGGGGAACCTGAGAGGGAGGCATGGGGATCTTGAGAGGCAGGGAGGCATGGGGATCTTGAGAGGCAGGGAGACTCGGCGATCCAGAGAAACTGAGAGACCTGGGAACCCCAACAGACTAAGAGACTGGGGAATCCTGTGGGACCTGGGAACTCTAACAAGACTGAGATCAGGAAACCTCGGGAGGGACGGAGAGGGAAGTTTGGAAGTCCTCGAGATGGGGAGAACATCGAGAAACCATGAACACATTGAATAAGCCTTGGAAATGATCAGAAAAAAAACCCTGGGAACATAGAGAAAAGTCCTTGGGAACCTTGAAACCATGAAACTTGAAACCTAGAGAAGGAACTTTTTCAAATCTTGTTCACAGTGTTTTATCTTTCACAATTTTTCCAGAGTCATTTAGGACATACTCTCAATTTTACAGATCAATACAGCACAGACAGGTTTCTTTCATCGCTAAGCTAGCTGGCTCTCTGTAGATCTGGGGTTACCATTGACAGGAAACTGAACTGGTCTAGCCATATAAAAACCATACCTACGAGAGCAGGTTAAAGGCTAGGAATGCTGCGGTATGTAACTTCACCTCCCCAAAGCCTGTCCACCATCTACAAGGCTCAGGTCAGGAGTGCAATGGAATACTTGCCACTCGCCTGGATGAGTGCAGCTCCATCAACACTCAAGAAGCTTGACACCATCCAGTACAAGGCAGCCCACTTGATTGGTACCCTTCCACAAGCATCCAGTCCCCCTACCATCGATGCACAGTTGCGGCAGTGTGTACTGTCTATAAGGTGCTCTGCAACAACACACCGAAGCTCCGAAGGCAGCACCTTCCAGACCCACCACCACTACTGTCTAGAAGGACGAGAAGAGTAGATATCTGGAACATCACCACTTGGAAATCCACCTCCAAGTCACTCACCATCCTGACTTGGAAACCTATCATCACTCCTTCATTGTTGCTAGGTCAAAATCGTGGAATTCCCTCGCTAACTGCACAGTGGGTGTACCTACACCTCATGGACTGCAGCGGTTCAAGAAGGCAGCTCATCACCACCTTCTCAAGGGTAGCTAGGGATGGTCAATAAATGCTGGCTTAGCTGGTGATGCCCTCACCCCGTAAATAGATAAATTTAAAAAAACACTGCAGGAGCCGGCCAAGCCTCAGACTGCATAATGAAGGTTGAACAGGGGAACAGACAATAATTATCCGGCAGAGTGTAAGTGGGACTACATCATCAGGTTGAGGAGGGCTAGCCCAAGCCCGGACTCAACGCATCATTGTCCACTCCCCATCCTCGGACCATGACCAGCCCGTTGCCTGCTCCAGATCCAGTCGAACCCATGCAGATCAGTTACACCAGAATCTCCGCGGATCCAGATCCAGTTAAACCCATGCAGATCAGTTACACCAGAATCTCCACGGATCCAGATCCAGTCGAACCCATGCAGATCAGTTACACCAGAATCTCCGCGGATCCAGATCCAGTTAAACCCATGCAGATCAGTTACACCAGAATCTCCACGGATCCAGATCCAGTCAAACCCATGCAGATCAGTTACACCAGAATCTCCGCGGATCCAGATCCAGTTAAACCCATGCAGATCAGTTACACCAGAATCTCCACGGATCCAGATCCAGTCAAACCCATGCAGATCAGTTACACCAGAATCTCCACGGATCCAGATCCAGTCAAACCCATGCAGATCAGTTACACCAGAATCTCCACGGATCCAGATCCAGTCAAACCCATGCAGATCAGTTACACCAGAATCTCCACGGATCCAGATCCAGTCAAACCCATGCAGATCAGTTACACCAGAATCTCCACGGATCCAGATCCAGTCAAACCCATGCAGATCAGTTACACCAGACTCTCCGCGGATCCAGATCCAGTCAAACCCATGCAGATCAGTTACACCAGACTCTCCACGGATCCAGATCCAGTCGAACCCATGCAGATCAGTTACACCAGAATCTCCGCGGATCCAGATCCAGTCGAACCCATGCAGATCAGTTACACCAGAATCTCCGCGGATCCAGATCCAGTCGAACCCATGCAGATCAGTTACACCAGAATCTCCGCGGATCCAGATCCAGTCGAACCCATGCAGATCAGTTACACCAGAATCTCCGCGGATCCAGATCCAGTCGAACCCATGCAGATCAGTTACACCAGAATCTCCACGGATCCGGATCCAGTCAAACCCATGCAGATCAGTTACACCAGAATCTCCACGGATCCAGATCCAGTCAAACCCATGCAGATCAGTTACACCAGAATCTCCACGGATCCAGATCCAGTCAAACCCATGCAGATCAGTTACACCAGAATCTCCACGGATCCAGATCCAGTCAAACCCATGCAGATCAGTTACACCAGAATCTCCACGGATCCAGATCCAGTCAAACCCATGCAGATCAGTTACACCAGACTCTCCGCGGATCCAGATCCAGTCAAACCCATGCAGATCAGTTACACCAGACTCTCCACGGATCCAGATCCAGTCGAACCCATGCAGATCAGTTACACCAGAATCTCCGCGGATCCAGATCCAGTCGAACCCATGCAGATCAGTTACACCAGAATCTCCGCGGATCCAGATCCAGTCGAACCCATGCAGATCAGTTACACCAGAATCTCCGCGGATCCAGATCCAGTCGAACCCATGCAGATCAGTTACACCAGAATCTCCGCGGATCCAGATCCAGTCGAACCCATGCAGATCAGTTACACCAGAATCTCCGCGGATCCAGATCCAGTCAAACCCATGCAGATCAGTTACACCAGAATCTCCGCGGATCCAGATCCAGTCAAACCCATGCAGATCAGTTACACCAGAATCTCCACGGATCCAGATCCAGTCGAACCCATGCAGATCAGTTACACCAGAATCTCCACGGATCCAGATCCAGTCGAACCCATGCAGATCAGTTACACCAGACTCTCCACGGATCCAGATCCAGTCGAACCCATGCAGATCAGTTACACCAGAATCTCCGCGGATCCAGATCCAGTCGAACCCATGCAGATCAGTTACACCAGAATCTCCGCGGATCCAGATCCAGTCAAACCCATGCAGATCAGTTACACCAGAATCTCCACCAATGAAAGGTCCCAGCGTCAGAAAAGGTTACTGCTGTTACTGTGGGGAAGCAGGTCACCTGCGGGCCAATGTCCAAAGCTGCAGCCACCCCTGGGAACTGCTGGGACCATCCAGTGTCGGAAGGACTGAGACAGCAGCAGCCACAATGCCCAAACCCACGGATTCTGGTTTCATGCCGAAGGTGCAGTTTACCTGGGGTAAGAACCTGAGGCAGGTGAAGGCTTTTGTAGATTCTAACTTCCATTGTTTCTCACCCTCTTTATTCCCTCTTTTTCATTCCCTATTCTGATTCCCCTCTCACCCATTCTCTTAGGTGTTCGAGGTGTTCGGCAATATCTCATGGACTGGGAAGGATTCGGACAGGAGGAGAGATGCTGGGTGCCTGAAAGAGACATCTTGAATCTGGTTCTCATCCATGACAATAACTATCGTCTCTCCAAGCAGCCAGGGTCATCAGGTGTCGGCCAACATGCACCATCCGCACCAGCTTCCGAGGTTTAGACACTCTAACTCCCCGGAGTACGGATATCTGACATGGTTCCTTTAAATATATAGGACATTCCCGTTAATTGGCAATCATGTTTTGGGTGCCAAGGATTGAGGGTTGGTGCTCAATTGTAAGCCTAGTGTTTGTTTTGCAGTCAGATTCTCGATCCCAGCCTCGGATACTCCAGCATTTAGGTCCAAGCCATCCTCCTCAAGGACTCTCATCACAATTTATTTTAAACATTTTAATCTTCTGTTCCCTTATGATGTCAATTGTTGCTTGGAAATAGATTCACGGATTCAGCAAATGGTACAGGAAACACCCAGGTGTAAGTATCTTAACTACTTAAAAACAGACAAACATTAAACCATTTCTCAAAACATTCCAGTTACACAGTTACTTAATTAAGTGTGTGCACCTTCCATGATCTTCCTGCGACACTGTCTATCAGTGAGCACCTGAAGCAAGAGTTGAGAGCTCCACGTGTGCTGCATTTATACGATATATTTATTCGTCAAAATGGCTACTGTCGTACCAAAAGCAGCCAATGGAAGGGTTGCAGCGTTTCTCAAATGGACCACTCTAACCCAGCAGCAGTGACTTTCAACCAGCAGAGTGTGAATCTTTCACACTACAATTGTCCGTGTGTTCAGAGCTGAGGACAGGACCAATGAATTGGCATCTGTTTTTGACCTGTTGTGACAGATAGAGCATTAAATTGGAGTGGGTCCAAGTCACTCCTCAGGTAGGAGTTGATATGCTTCATCACCAATCTCTCAGGGCATTTCATCACAGTGGATGCAAGTGCAGATGGTCATTGAAGTTAGTCACCATGTTCTCTTGGGCACTGATACAACTGAAGCCTTTTTGAAGCCGGTAAGTGCTGAAGTGGGAGTTGATTAGCACTGGCCTTGAGTATTCAGGTAGGTACGACATCTGGGCCAGAGTTTCTCCATGGATTCATCCTCCCGAAAGATGGTCTCACATCCGCCTCAGACACTGAAACCACAGGGTGGTTGAGGGTTTCTGAAGGTGCCTCTATGTTCTGTTGGTCACAGTGAGCTCATCTGGGAGTGAAACCTCTGTCATTCGTTATGTGGGTTGGTTTTAGAGCAGCTGCTGCCACTCAAGCCCTGCCACATCTGTTGAGCATCCCTTGGCAATTTAGTCTGAAATTGTCTCTTAGCACATGAAATGGCCTTCTGAAGCACCTTCAATAACTGCAAAAGACTGAAGTAGGGTAAATACTGAAAGGCTTTTATTCGCAGTAAGAAGTGACCTCCATGCTGAGTGTCTGCCCCTGGTCTGAGGGGGAGGAACAGGGTGAAATCGCCTTTATTCAGGGTTCTGTGGGAGGAGCCACAGGGGCAGTCAGCAGAGGGGCGTGTCCAGACAGTTAACCCAGTTACAACATATATATCTATGGTTTACCACACCTTCCAGAGGGCATATCTGGACCTTCTGTACTTGCTTCAATTGCCAGTCCTGAAGGCCACTGATCTAGCCCTTGGCAGATTCTGAATCTTTGTTCATTCAGGCTTTGTGGGGACACACTTGTCCACTAGTGTCTTCATAAAGCCCATGACTGAACCTTCCTGGGTGGGTATACATCTTCTGTGCTGCTTTCAACATCTTACACATAAGATATTGAAAGCTTTTCAGAATCATCTTCCAATCAACCAAGCACCAATGTCAACGATGATGCGTCACAAGATCAATTACTGTAACTCTGAATGATAGTTGAATTGATTCGCAGCCTGCAGTATTTCTTTGGAAATTTCAAATCCTTTTCCTGAACTTTGGTCTGAAGTGATAACTAGTAATTAGTTTGATTGTCAGTGAAAGGCTGCTTCCACACCATCCAGTTAGATCATTTCATACATGTGCATCGAGTTACTGTGAATGGCAAATAAAAGAGCACGCAAAATGTCGAACATTGTGCTTCAGTTTTACAGAGAAAGTAGGTAAATGAAGTGCAAGAGGCCTACGAGGTCAATTGAGTGTTCGAGTTGAATTTTTACTTCACATCATTTAACCACAAAAGAAATATTGCTAGATTTGTCAGCAATTTGTTATATTAATTCAATATTTCCAAATGCCCATCAGCTTAGTTTGTCACCCACCCAGTGCGGACATGGCCAAAGTGTGGAGTGAGAGACACTGAAGCAGGTCGATAGTTCACAGACTTTAATGCGAATAGAGTTATAGGGAAAAGAAAACAATAAACTCCGAACCAAGCAGGGCTGTTGGCTAAAACACTCAGATGGACAATAAAGTCTACGCTGTGACTGAAAAGAGCAAGTAAGAATAAAATCAATCCACTGGTCAGTTGACTGGACAGTCCAATTTCTCAGGCAAGTTGGAATGCAAGCCATGAAGCAGAGCTGTGTCCAAGTCTCGACAAATACTACGATGGAATGAAATGAGTTAAACACCATCACAATGATATAATAATTAGCTGACACGTGCATCTCCACAAGCGCAATTGCCGAATCCGCTGTGCTGCCGAATCCGTGGTTGTGACAGAGCCTCCTTCTCTAGGCGCAGCCCCCGAGGCACCACAGACCTGTGTCTGCTGGAAGTCCTAAATGAGGGACTTGCCCAAGATGTCCTTCAGTGATGCCGGTAGATAAGTGTCATGATGTGCACTGCCAATATCAGAGCCAAAGACATCCATATAAAGACAGAAAGAAGAGCTTTTACAGAGTTAGCTTGACCAAGTGACACTGTGAGATGGATTATTCTCAAAATGAGGATCCTCCGATTGGAGCTAATCGGGCATCTGCTTCAACAATAAAACTAACACAGAATCTCTGAGCCTACCAAAATAAACTTAACAAGCTTAAACAGAAAGTACCAGGAAACAAAAACAAGTCGCTCGAGAAAACAACAAGGAACTCTGAAACCATTAATAACTGTTGTTAAGCAACAATTAACCAATTCAAGTGCTCTAAAAACTTCAGCGCCCAATGCTCTCTGATGCCCTGCACAGGCCTGAAGAAGTCACTACAGCATCCTCCTCCCTATAGCTGACACCTGATGGCCCGGTAAAACCTGAAAGCACGAGATCCAAGAATGACTCTAGAGACCTGGGGAACTGGAGAGGGAGGCATGGGGAACTTGAGAGGCAGGGAGACTTGAGGATCCAGACAGACTGAGAGACCTGGGAACCTCGAGTGTGATCAAGACACCTCAGCGGGGCCGAGAAGGAGGCTTGAGAGTCCTTGAGATGGGGAGGACATTGAGAAACCATAAACACATTGAATATGCCTTGGAAACAATCGGGAAAAATAAGAACTTTGGGAACATAGAGGATAGTCATTGGGAAGCCTTGAAAACATAAAACTTGAAACCCAGAGAAGGAACATTTTCAAATCTTGCTCAGTGTTTTATCTTTCTCAATTTTTTCCAGAGACAATTAGGATATACTCTAAAATTTAAAGATCAAGACAGCATAGACAGGTTTCCTCCATCGCTAAGCCTGCCGGTTCTCTATAGACCTGTTTAATTTGCTACATGAAAGTTCACCTTTCCCAGTCTGAACCATGACTTTCATCAAGAGGTTAAAAAGACTCTTGATAGGGTTACTTTACTTGTGTATTTGCACACCCCAGCCAGCAATCAGTTTTTAGAGTGGGGCCCTTCCAGAATTTACACCATTGACTTGAATGATGATTTGTTGAATCAATTGATATGCTTGCATGAAGCGATCATTTGTTATGCAGACCTGAGTCACGGGACCACAAAGCTGGGATCCTGGGTACTTGTGACTTAAAGCTTGGAATGGATACTGGAGAAACTCTATGTAGACTAGAGAAGTTCAGAATGAGGACTCAGGACTCCAGGAATGTACAGTCAGGACATGCACTCAGAATAAAGGCACCATCTCCTCAAGCTACCGATGTCACGATGTCACTGTTCAAACGCTGCTGGGTCCATTACTTGGCAAGATCCTTCTGTCACACTGGAGACAGAAACAACAGTTTATACGTGGGAATTCCAACGGAACATTGTTATCTTGACAAATCACTCTGACCAATGAATCTCATGGCCAAGGTCAGCTGCACTCTCTCTCTCTCTCTCTCTCTCTCTCTCTCTCTGCTGGGTCCATCTTTGTGTGGTCGAGACTTGCTGTCACTTGATGCGGGTATGGCCCAAGTGTGGAGTAAGAGATACAGAAGCAGGTCAATAGTCCACAGGCTTTAATACGATCAGCGTTAAAGGGAAAAGAAAACAATAAACACTAGGCCAACAGGGCCGTTAACTAAAACTCTCAAATGGAAAATGAAGTCTACACTGCGGCTGAAAAGAACAACTAAGAATAAAACGAATACCACTAGTCTTCAGAGTCAGTTGACTCGACAGTCCAATTTCTCAGGCAAGTTGGAATGCAAGCAGTGAAGCATTGCTGTGTTCAAGTCTTGACAAATACTACGATGGAATGAATGGAGTTAAATACCATCACAATGAAATAATAATGAGCTGACATGTGCACATTCACAAGCACAATTACTGGATCTGCTGCGTTGCAGAATCCGTGGCTGTGACATAGTTACATTAGTTGGGCCAGAAACACTGGGTTAATCCGGGGCTGCTGGGGTGACATGGCTCGAAGCGCAGACTTCCTGCTGTATCGTTAAGTAGATAAATAAATGGCATTATATACCACGTGAAAATCATTTTCTTCCGGGCATTCACAGTAAATACAATAGAATCAATAAAAAACACACACCTAAAAAGCTGGGCAAACAGCCAGTGTGTAAAAGATAACAAAGGTGTTCAGACGAGCAGACCCAGGAGTGGAGTAAACTCCGGACTCGGTCGTAGAAATTAATGATGAAGGTTTATTTGGAGAATAATCAAACTAAGAGCTCATTTACTCGGGACTTGTGCACACAGAACAGTAGTTCATACAGAACTCGAATCCAGGCTCAGTGATGAGCGCTGGCCCAGAATAACCTTAAATAGAACAGAAAACACAGGAAATCTGTGTAGTTCAAAATTAAAACCGAATCACTAAAGAACAAGAAGTATGAGCAAACTGTATTCACTTAACAGGCATCACGAAAAACAGCTTAAAGATAAAAGTAGTCCTGAAACAATGCTAATAATAAACGATGTTGATGTAAGTCGAGACATCCACTATCTGGCGCCCCCTGCTGGTCCAAAGGGTTCATGACAGGACCAGGCCTCCCTCCCCACCATGGCTGGCACCTGATGGCCCTGGGCAATCAGAATTACAGAAGTCCATTGTTAATTCAAGGTCCAGAATGTTTTGAAAGGGAACCCAGCATCTTTCCTCTGGGCCACAGCCTTCCCAGTCAACGAGATATTGTCTCTTTCCACAAACACAATGAGAGTCCAGTAGACACTTATGGGTGTAAACCTGTCCGAGGGGGAGGGGTTTTGGGAACAGGGGCCAAGGGACTGGAAAGTACAGGCTTGAGGAGAGAGACATGGAGGATGGGATGGATATGCAAGATTCTGGGTAGTTGCAAGCAAGAAGTCTGTGAAATGATTTTTAAAAGGGCCGATGTATTTGGGAACCAATTACTGAGATTCCACTCACATGGAGAGGTCCCGTATGAAAAACAAAACCCGCTGGCCCGGACAGAACGAAGGACCTTTGACGGGTAGCCTGCTGCCACTGCTGTTGAAGTCGATCTTGCCTCCAGAGAGGGAAAAAGGCATGGAGCTTTCTGGGGAAGGATGCACGTCAGGTAATAAGTTGTTGGTGTAATCATAGTCCCTATATGGGGGGAGCATAGTGACTCTCCTCTTGCCGAAAACATCTAACAAATCCGAATACTCAGAAGCCACACCAGACAGCTCTGCTGAGTTTAATTCTGGTCTTGAGGAGTCAGGAAGCAACTCAATATGGTTCACAGCAGGTTGCTCAGAAACTCGGGCAGGCATTCAGAACCTCTGGGAAGGCCTGCGGGAACCCCTGGGAAAGCCTGCGGGAACCCCTGGGAAGGCCTTACCCTTGCACAGGTTGAAGCAACTCTGAACAGTGCCACCCAGGGTATAAGCAGAGATAGGCTGGTTGAGGTGTACCTCAGGAATTTGGATTGTCTCTGCTAGTCCAATATTCAAAAAATTCCCCGCCGAGCCATAGTCTACCAAAGCTCTCACAGAATGTTGATGTGTCCCCCAAGGTAATAGGATCAGTAACACCACTCCAGGACTTGACAAAACTGGAGAGAGACTTGAAAACATTAAAGTTCTCCCCTCTCTGGATGATCCTGGGAGTTTACTGACAACTCAGGGCAGGTGAGTCGGAAGTGGCTGGGCCTACCACAGTATAAGCAACACCTCTGCCTCATATGTCTCCCTCACTCTGCTGGGGAGACTCAGGTACTTCCAACAAATTGCATGGGTTCTTCTAGAGATGACTCTGGGGACCTGTGTTGGTATCGGATTGAGGAACTGGGGTAGACACTGGGAGTTCTGAGCACTGGCCCTCCAGGTGAACTTCCCACGTCTCTCCCTCCTTCTTTCAGGAATATGATTGTTGATTCTTAGGGTCAATCTATAAACTCCTCCGAATCCTCCAGCTGGTCCCTGGTTGCAAGTATGTTTTAAAGTTTTTTATTTATTCTGTGTCTAAACAGAGCAACTAAACCCACTGTCTGCTGTTAAGGTACGGGAATGAATGGAGTGGTTGATCTGCACTCCCTGATTCAGTCTGCTGGCTACCTCAGCCCCTGGATGGACAAAAGAAGACATGCCTTATTATTCTTAGAAATAAATTTATATCTGAACACACGGGAGCATCCTTCTCCCATAAAGTCATTGCCCATGAAAGGACACTGTCTGAGAGGAGAGATCTTCTTGCTGTGCCAGGAAAACTTTGTGCATTGTAATTCAATGACTAGGCAGCAATGGTTTCAAAACGCACAAGACTCGGGGTCCCTACTGTACGACTCCAGAGCCAGCAGATTCACTGAATCTTCACGGCAGTTCTGGGAACACACAGGTGAATGCTTGAGACCAGAGACCATCCCTGAATCCCGCTTATCGGTCTCAGGCTTCTGCTACAGTGATGTAGATGTCCATGATGTTCACATGTCTCTCTTTGGTCAGTAATGGGTTAAACTCTGCTGGGTCCATGATGGCTGGGTCTTGTTACAATCTTCAGACAAGCGGCCTTAGTGTGGAGTAAACTCCGGGCTCGATAGTAGAAATTAATGATAAAGATTTATTCAGAGAATAATGCAGGGAATACCCAAATTAAGAGCTCACTTACTTGGGACTGAGCCCACAGAATGGTTTTTCACACAGAACTCGAATCTAGGCTCAGTGATGAGCGCCAGAATAACCTTAAATAGAACAGAAAAGACAGGAAACCCGTGCAGGTCGAAATCAAAACCTAATCACGTAAGGACAAGAAGCATAAGGAAACTGTATTCACATTACAAGGGTCAGGAAACAGAGTGACAGCTTAGTGATAAATGTGGTCATTAAACAACTCGAATTAACTCCAATCAATGGTGTATTGAGACCTGCTGCTGCTCAGCGCTCCTCACTGGTCTGAAGGGTTCGTGACAAACAAAAAGTGTAAATACAAAATTGAAAATCTCCTTGCTGATGGCAGCAGTGAGAAAAGAGCCTGGCCTGGATGGTGGGGGTGCTGATGATGGAGGCTACTTTCCTGCGATAACGTTCAGTGTAGATGTACTCAGTGGTGGGAAGGGATTTATCGGATGGACTGGGCTGGGTCCACTACCTTTGCGGGTTTTTCCTTTCAGTGTTTCTACGTCAGGCTGTGATGCAACTAGTTAGGATACTCTGCAGGGTACATCTATAGGTGTTTGTCAAGGTTTTAGATAACACGCCAAACCTTCGCAAACTAAGAAAGCAGAGGTGCTGCTGTTTCTTCACTGTAATGACACTTAAACACTGGTGAGATCCTTTGAAATGATAACGTCAAGGAATTCAAAGTTGCTGACCCTCCACACCTCTGGACTGGCTCATGGACCTCTGGTTTCCTCCTCCTGGAACCAATAATCAGCTTCTTGGTCTTGCTGACATTGAGTGAGAGGTTGTTGTTGTGGCACCACTCAGCCAGATTTTCAATCTCCCTCCGATATACTGATTCATCACCAGCTTTGATTCAGCCTACAGCAGTGGTGTTGACAGCAAACTTGACTATGGAATTGGAGCTCTATACTGAGCCTCAGAATCATAGCTGGGGAAAGCAGGGGTTAAGCTCACAGCCTCGTTGTGCTTCTCTATGCTATTGGTGAGCATGGAGGAGATGGTGTTGACAACCATGCAAACACTAGGTACGAAAAGTTCAAAGTAAATTTATCATCAAACTACATGTATGTCACCTTATAGAATCCTGAGATTCAATTTCTTGCAGGCATACTTAATACATCCAATACCCATAACAGAATCAATGAAAGACTGCATTGGCATACACCAGCATGCAAAAGTCAGCAAACTCGGCAAGTACAAAAATAAATAAATAATAATAAATACAGACTCATTACGTCAGATGAAGACTCCTTGAAAATGAGTCCATAGGTTGTGGGAGCAGTTCAGTGATGGGACAAGTGAAGTTGAGTGAGGTTGTCCCCTCCGGTTCAAGAGCCTGATGTTTGAGAGGTTATAAATATTCCAGAACCTGGTGATGTGAGTCCTGAGGCTCCTGTACCTTCTTCCTGATGGAAGCAGCAAGAAGAGAGCATGCCCTGGGTGGTGGGGTCCCTGATGATCCTGCAATGAAGCTCCATGTAGATGTGCTGAAAGGTGGGGAGGGCTTTACCCGTGATTGACTGGGCCATATCCAATACCTGTTGCAGGATTTTAGTTCAAGAGCATTGGTGTTTCCATACCAAGCTGTAATGCAGCCAGTCCACATACTCTCCACCACACATTTATAGAAGTTGTTCAAAGTTTTAGATGTTAGGCCAAATCTTCACAAAATTCCTAAGCAAGCAGATATGCTGCCAGTCTAGTGGGGCGGCCATTGTTGGAGTAGGCCTGTGGTGAGAGTAGGAGTGCCAGGCTTTGGCTCAAAGGAGGCTTCGGCTCAGAAGAGGCGTTGGCTCTGGATAAGTTTCTGCTAAGGTTCGTTTTCCCCTCTCTTACTGTTGTGTGTTCACCATGCTGGATGTTGGAGTCCTGTGAGACCCAGAGTCTCCTGGGGAACTACATCTGCGAGAAGTGCATCCAGCTGCAGCTCCTTGAAGACCATGTTCAGCTTGTACGGGAGAGTGAGGAGGCAATCGATCAGAGTTACAGGGAAGTAGTCATCCCTAAGTCACAGGAGGCGAGTAGCTGGGTGACTGTCAGGAGAAATGGAAATGTGAATAGGCTGTTAGCGCAAAGCACCCCTGTGGCCATTCCCCTCAATAATAAGTATACTGTTTGGATATTGTTGTGGGGGATAACCTCCTAGGGGAATGTCAAAGACACCAGGTTACTAGCACTGAGTATGGATCCATGGTGCTGAAGGGAAAAGAGGGAGAAGAGGGGAGTGGTAGTAGACTCAGTTGTCACGGGAACAGAGAGGAGATTCTGTGAATGTGAACGGGACACGTAGATGATATGCTACCTCCCAGGTGCCAGGGTCAGAGATGTCTCAGATCGTGTCCACAACAGCTTTGGAGAGTGAGAGTGTGCGGCCAGATGTCTTGGGACATATTTGTACCAATAACATAGGAAGAAAAAACAATGAGATTCTGAAAAGAGAATTTAGATAGCTCGGAAGAAAGGTGAGAAGCAGGAATTAGGGTAGTAATTTCTGGATTGCTGCCTGTGCCAGTGAGGGTAGAAACAGGATGATTTGGCAAATCTGTGCTTGGCTGAGAAGCTGGTGCAGGAGGCAGAGCTTCAGGTTCTTGGATCATTGGGATCTCTTCTGGGGGGGGGGGATTACTGCTCAGAAGTGACAGGTTGCACCTGAACCCGAGGGGGACTAATATTCTCAGGGGCAAGTTTGTTCAAGCTGTTAAGGAGGGTTTAAACTAATTTGGCCGGTGGTGGGGGGAGGTGGGAGGTGGGAACCGGGGTGAAGGGGCTCAGGATAGGACGGATGGTAAAAAGCAAAGATAGTGTGCAGTCAGACTGTCAGGAAGGGCAGGCAGGTGATAGGACAAAAATGCAGGCAGCAGGGTGAGTATTAGTGAGTATTTGCGATACAGAATCAAAAAGGGTAGCCAATACAGTACACAAAGTGTTCTATTTCAATGCACGGAGCAGAAGAAATAAGGTGGATGATCTTGTTGCACTATTACAGACTGTCAGGTATGATGTTGTGGTCATCACTGAATCGTGGCTGAAAGATGGTTGTATTTGGGAGCTGAATGTCCAAGGTTACACATTGAATCGGATGGATAGGAAGTTAGACAGAGGGGGTGGTGTGGCTCTACTGGTAAAGAATGGCATCAAATCAGTAGAAAGATGTGACATAGGATCGGAAGATGTTGAATCCTTGTGGGTTGTGTTAAGGAACTGCAAGGGTAAAAAGACCCTGTTGGCAGTCATATATAGATGTCCTAACAGTAGCTGGGATGTGGACCACAGATTACAACAGGAAATAGAAAAGGCATGTCAAAAGGGCAATGTTATGATAGTCATGGGAGATTTCAACATGCAGGTCAATTGAGAAAATCAGGTTGGTAACGGATCTCAAGAGGGTGAGTTTGTTGAATGCCTATGAGATGGTTTTTTAGAGCAGCTTGTCGTTGAGCCTACTAGGAGATCAGCTATATTGGATTGGCTGTTATGTAATTAACCAGAGGTGATCAAGGAGGTTAACCCTATCCCTCCTAAAGTCAATAATCAGCTCCTCGGTCTTGCTGACATTGTCTGAGAGATTGTTGTTGTGGCACCACTCAACCAGGTTTTCAATCTCCCTCCGATATGCTGATTCATCACCACCTTTCATTCGGCCTACAACAGTGGTGTCGTCAGCAAACTTAAACATGGCAGTGGATCTGTACTTAGTCTCGCAGTCATAAGTATCCCTTCATGCCCTGAGCAATCAAGAATCTATAAACCTCTCACTTAAATATACATGGTGATTTATAGATTATGAGAACACTCAGTCCTCTTTTATTGTCATTTAGAAATGCATACATGCATTAAGAAATGATACAATGTTTCTCTGGAGTGATATCACAAAAAACAAGACAGACCAAAGACTAACACTGACAGAACCACATAATTATAACATATAGTTACAGCTGTGCAAAGCGATACCATAATTTGATGAAGAACAGACCATGGGCACAGTAAAAAAAAGTCTCAAGGTCCGGAGTTGATCGACTCCCGAGTCCCCGATAGCAGGCGGCAAAAGGGAGAAACTCCCTACCATAAACCTCCAGGCACCGTCAACTTGCCGATACCTTGGAAGCAGCTGACCACAGCCTACACTGAGTCCATCCATCCGAAAACTTCGAGCTTCCGACCAGCCTTTCCGATACAGCCTCCAGAATGCCATCCTCTGCCGAGCACCTTTGACCTCTCCCAGCAGCTGAAACACACAAAGCCGAGGATTTTGGGGCCTTCTGCTCTGGAGATTCCGGTTACCACACAGTAGCAGCGGCAGCGAAGCGGGCATTTCAGAAGTTTTCCAAATGTTCCTCCATGCTCTCACATCTGTCTCTGTGCTCTCTACAGCTGCCTGTGGCAAAGAATCCCACAGATTCTCCAGTTTCTGGCTAAAGAAATTCCTCCTCATCTCCATTCTAGAAGGATACCCCTCTATTCTGAGGTTGTGTCCTCTGAAACTCACCCACCATAGGGATCATTGCCTCCACATCCACTCTATCAAGGCCTTTCACCATTCGATAGGTTTCAATGAGGTCATCCCTCATTCTTCTGAATTCTAGTGAATACAGACCCAAAGCCATCAAATGCACTTCATATGACAAGCCATTTAATCCTGGAATCATTTTCATGAACCTCCTTTGAAAACTGTCCAGTTTCAGTACATCCTTTCTAATATAGTGGACCCAAAACTTTTCACAATACTCTAAGTGAAGCCTCACCAGTGCTTTATAAAGTCCCAATATTATATCCTTGCTTTTATAATCTAGTCCTTTTGAAATGAATGCTAACATCGTATTTGCCTAACTAATCACAGTCTCAACCAGCAAATTAACCTTTAGGAAATTCTGCACAATGATTCCTATGTCCCTTTGTGTCTCCATTTTGTGTATTTTCTCTTCATTTAGTAAATAGTCAACCCTTTAATATCTTCTAACAAACTGCGTGACCATACATTTCCTGACACTACATTCCATCTGCCACTTCTGTCTATTCTCTCAATCTGTCCATGTACTTCTGTAAACTACCTAAAAACTACATTCCCCTCCACCTATCTTCATATTGTCTGCAAACTTTGCAAAATAGTCGTCAATTCCATCATCCCAATCACTGACATATAATGTAAAAAGAACCAGTCCCAATTCAGAACCCGATGGAACACCACTCTCCTCTTTAATATTACTGGCTAGCTCACTATCTTTACCTTCTTCACTACTTTTTCAGTTGCTTTCTTTTGGTTTTTAAAAGCTTCCCAATCCTCTAACTTCCCACAAATCTTTGCCCATTGCTCTATTTAAGCTGCAGCCAGGATCAAAGAGAAGAACTCCCTTGGTAAGTAGAATAAACGGCATTTGATGATTATGTGTTCAAGATCAGGGGAGCATGAGTATGACAAAACCATCACATCAGGGCATCACGGAGAATTTATCATGAAATACAGATTGCACCCACCTCCCTTTTGCCTTTTCCGAATCAACAGTTTAACCTATGTATCAAGAATCCTTCAAGACTGATTGCCGTGTCTGGTGTGTGGGAGTAAGCCATGTGTTTGTAAAACACAGAACACAACAATTTCTCATTTCCTTCTATACACCAATTGGGCCCTCAGGTCCTCAGTTTTGTTTTTCAGCCACCGTACATTTGCTAACAAGATGCTGTATAGAGGTGGTCTCATCTCTTTACGTTTCAGCCTGCCTTGGAGCCCCCCCCCCCCCCCGCCTCACTTCCAACCATGGCAATGTACCTTCATCTGACTAAAGGTGCCATACCTGCTTGCTTGAGAGTCAAGTCCTCTGAGTCCTTCAGGAGATGCTGAAAACTGTAGTTTATTAAGTCAATTAATAAACTCTCTCTGCTTTCCCCCACTTCTCTCTGCTTTCCGCAGGGATCAGTCCCTACGTGACTCCCTTGTCCATTCGTCCCCCTCATCTCTCCCCACTGATCTCCCTCCTGGCACTTATCCTTGTAAGCGGAACAAGTGCTATACATGCCCTTACACTTCCTCCCTTACCACCATTCAGGGCCCCGGACAGTCCTTCCAGGTGAGGCGACACTTCACCTGTGAGTCAGCTGGGGTGATATACTGCGTCCGGTGCTCACGATATGGCCTTCTATATATTAGCGAGACCCGACGCAGATCATTTTGCTGAACACCTATGCTCTGTCCGCCAGAGAAAGCAGGATCTCCCAGTGGCCACACATTTTAATTCCACATCCCATTCCCATTCTGACATGTCTATCCACGGCTTCCTCTACTGTAAAGATGAAGCCACACTGAGGTTGGAGGAACAACACCTTATATTCCGTCTGGGTAGCCTCCAACCTGATGGCATGAACATTGACTTCTCCAACTTCTGCTAATGCCCCACCTCCCCCTTGTACCCCATCCGTTATTTATATACACACATTCTTTCTCTCACTCTCCTTTTTCTCCCTCTGTCCCTCTCACTATATCCCTTGCCTATCCTCTGGGTTTCCCCCCCTCCCCCTTTTCCTTTTCCCTGGGCCTCCTGTCCCATGATCCTCTCATATCCCTTTTGCCAATGAACTGTCCAGCTCTTGGCTCCATCCCTCCCCCTGCTGTCTTCTCCTATCATTTTGGATCTCCCCCTCCCCCTCCCACTTTCAAATCTCTTACTCACTCTTCCTTCAGTTAGTCCTGACGAAGGGTCTCGGCCTGAAACGTCGACTGTACCTCTTCCTAGAGATGCTGCCTGGCCTGCTGCGTTCACCAGCAACTTTGATGTGTGTTGCTTGAATTTCCAGCATCTGCAGAATTCCTCGTGTTAAGGTCATAATGGGGTAGATTTCAAAGTCAAGGATCTTCTTATTGTACTCCAGAGACATCCAACGGTGGAATGAAAGCTTTGTCTGGGCCTGCTAGGACACACTTCAGGCTTTTCTATTTTTGCCCAGTGGAGGGCAGAGAAGAGAGAATGTCAGGAGTGGGTGGGATCTTTGATTATGCTGACTGCGTTACCGTGAAGCAGCAAGTGTTGACAGAGGCTGATTTCTGTGAAGCTCTGAGAATAGTCGCCATATCAAGCCACAATTATTCAGGTCGGGTGCATCGATAGCACTTAGTGAGGGTTAAAGGAGACACGCCAACTTCCCTTGGCCTGCTGAGGAAGTGGAACCACTGCTGTGCTTCCTTTGCCATGGGGGCAATGTGGTTAGATGTTGGCCATTGGTGACGTTCACTGCTAGGAAAGGGAAACTCTCAACCACCTCAAACTCAGTACTATTCACGTCAATACAAACATGTCTTCCTCAAGTCAATGAGCAAATCTTTTGTTTTTGCAGGCATTGAGTTTGTTGCAATGAGACCAAATCATTAGGCACGCGGTCACCTTCCTGTTCTTCACCTCATCACTTTTTTGAGATACTGATCACTGCTGCCTATTCCCTGTAAATTTGCAGATACAGCTAGAGCAGAATAAAGACACACTTGTGAGTATTTCGGGAGTAGAGCAGGGGCTGGGAATACTGCATCCCCAGCTCCTGCTCTACTCCCAAAATACTGGTAGCGGAGTCACTGCCTGTCCTTACTGAACGCGGCTTGTTGGTCAAGAAGACAACAAGCCATTTGCAAAGGGAAGTGTGGAGTCCCAGGTTACGGGCTTTGAGGATGGGTTTGCATACCAGTATTGTACTGCAGGGGGAGCTCTAGTCAATAAACAAAAGTCTAATGTCAATGCCTTTAGTTCAGATTGAGATTTATTTAACACATGTGCATTGAAACATATAGTGAAATGCACCATTTGTGTTAATAACTAACACAACTATGGGTGTGCTGAGGTCAGCCTACAATGGTCACTGGCTGATACTCTGGTGCCAGCAGAGTACGGCCACAATGTTCAGCAGAGCAAACCCTCCAGCAGCTACAAAACAAAATAGCAGGAAAACAAATCAGGTTCGCACCCTCACACCAAACTTACACATACATACAGGCCTCCCACCCAGGACAAGACACCTCCAGGCCTCAGGCTCACAAGTACAATCAGGCCTGCATCCGCAGACAGGCCACATCCAGGACATCAGTCCGTGGCCCGGCTCACACAAACAGAGAGGCCTCCAATCCCAGGACATGCCACCTCCAGGACGTCAGTCCATGGCACAGACTTTCAGACTCACAAGTCCAGACAGGCCTCCAAACCCAGAACAGGGCACATCCAGGCCTTAAATTTTTGCCCAGACTCCCAGGTTCACACAAACAGACAGGCCTCCAACCCCAGTATAGGCCTTTAGTCCTTGGCACAGGCTCACACAGACAGACAAGCCTCCAAGCCCAGGGCAGGCCTTCAGTACTTGGCCCAGGCTCTCAGACTCTCACATACTGATAGGCCTCAAAGCCCAGTACAGGCCATCTCCACACCTTCAGTCTTTGGTCCAGGCTCCAAGGCTCACACGTACCAGGCTCTCAGGTTTACACATATAGAGAGGCCTCCAAGCCCAGGACAGACCAACTCCAGGCCTTCAGTCCTCGGCCAAGGCTCTCAGGCTCACACATAAAGACAGTCTTAAAAACCTGAGACAGTCCTTCAACCCAAGAGCAGGCATTCAGTCCTTGGCCCAGGCTCTCAGGCTCACACATACAGACAGGCTTCCCACTCCCAGAGAGGCCACTTCCAGGCCTTCAGTGCTTGGCCCAGTCTCCAAGGCTCACACATACAGACAGGCCTCCAATCCTAAGTCTTCCCTTCAGTCCTTGGCCCAGGGTCTCAGGCACACACATACAGACAGGCTTCCAACTCCACGTCGGGCCACTTTCAGGCCTTCAGTACTTGTCCCAGGCTCTAAAGCTCACAGATACAAACGGGGCTCTATACCCAGGACAGGTCTTCAGTCCATGGCCCAGGCTCTCAGAGTCACACGTACAGACAGGCTTCCAACCCCAGACAGGACACATCCAGAATTCAGTCCGTTGCCCAGGCTCACACAGACAGACAGGCCTCCAAACCCAGGACAGATCTTCAGCGCCTTGCCCAGGCTCCAAGGCTTACACATACAGACAGGATTCCAACCCCAGGACCAGCTACCTCCAGGCCTTCAGTCTTTGGCCCAGGGTCTCAGGCTCACAGATGCAGAAAGGCCTCCAACCCCTGGACCAGCCTTTAGTTTTTGCCCAGGCTCTCAGGCTCACACATACAGATAAGCTTCCATCCACAGGTCGGGCCACATCCAGGCCTTAGTCCTTGGCCCAGGCTCTAAGACTCACATATGCAGACAAGTCCTTAACCCCAGGCTGACCACCACCAGGCCTTTAGGCCTTTAGTCCTTTACCCAGGCTTTAAGGCTCACACGTACAGAGAGACCTCCATCCCTAGGACAGGCCTTCACTCCTTGAGCCAGGCTCTAAAGCTCACACATAAAGACAGCCCTCCAACCGTGGGACAGGCCTTCAGTCTTTGGCCCAGGCTCACGGACTCACACATGCACATGAGACTCCAGCCCAGGACAGGACACATCCAGGCTTTCAGACCTTGGTCCAGGATCCCAGGTTCACACATAGAGTCAGGCCTCCAACTCCAGTAAAGGACTTCAGTCCTTGGCACAGAGCACAGAGACAGACAGGACACCAAACTCAGTAGAGGCCTCCAGTCCCAGGACAGGGCACCTCCAGGCCTTCAGTATTTGGCCCAGGCTCTCAGACTCACACATACAGACAGGCTTCCATCTCCAGAGAGGTCACTTCCAGCACTTCAGTACAGGATATGAGGCTCATATATACAGACAAGCCTAAAATCTAAGGACAACCCCATCCAGGCCTTCAGTCTTGACCCAGGTTCTCAGACTCACACTTACACAGAGGACAGGTCACTTCCGGGGCTCCAGTCCTAGGCCCAGGCTCTACAGCTCGTAAATACAAACTGGCCTTCATTCCCAGGACAGGCCTTCAGTCTTCAGCATAGGCTCAGTCATAGAATATGGCCTCCAGTCCTAGGACAGGCCACTAGGCCATTAGTCTTGGCCTGACCTCTCAGGTTCACACCAACAGACAGGACTGCAACCTCAGGACAGGCCTTCAGTCCTTCACCCAGGCTCTTAGACTCACATATACAGACAGGATTCTAACCCCTGGAAAGGCCTTCAGTTCTTGCTCCTTGCTCTCAGATTTACACTACAAACCAGCCTCGAACTTCAGGACAGGCCTTCAGTCCTTGGCTCAGGTCCACACATACAGACAGGCCTTCAATCCCAGGATAGACCTTCAGTCCTAGGCCCAGGCTCCCAGGTTCACACATAGAGGAAGTCTGCCAAACCCAGTATAGGTCTATCGTCCTTGGCACAGGCTCACACAGAGAGACAAGACTCCAACTCCAGGACAGGCCTTCAGTCTTGGCCCAGGCTCTCAGACTCACACATACACAGATGCTTCCAACTCCAAGACAGGATACTTCCAGGGCTCAGTCCTTTGCCCAGGCTCTAAGGCTCATAAATACAGACATGCCTCCTGTGGTAAACCATGTATATATGTTGTAACTGGGTTACCTGTCTGGACACACCCCTCTGCTGACTGCCCCTGTGGCTCCTCCCACAGAGTCCTGTATAAAGGTGTTCGCCTTGCCCCTCCCCCTCAGTCCGGGGGCAGACACTCACTGTGGAGGTCGTATTGTACAGCGAATAAAAGCCTTTCAGTATTTTACCAAACCTCAGTCTTTTGGAGTAATTGAAGGTGCTTCAATTTTATTCACTGTACGTTTTAAAACATGGAACAGGCCCTGAGACCAGAAAAATTAGACCTCCATCTGCAAACACCTGAATCTGGAAACGCTTTCGAACTCTGGCTGGCCTGCTTCGAAGCGTACCTACAGGAGATTAAAGCGACCGACCCCGTAGCGAAGCACAGAGTTCTACTCTCCAGGGTCAGTCAACGGGTCTATTCGCTGATCAGAGACCAGCCGAACTACGACGGCGCGATGAACGCACTCAAAAGACAATACCTGCCGCCGATAAACAGCATCTATGCTCGGCACCGTTTAGCGACACGGCAACAACGGTCCGGGGAATCGAGTGCTGAGTTTGTCCGGGCCCTACAGACACTCGTGCGAGCCTGCAATTGCCAGGAGCTGACGGCGGCGCAGCATGCAGAACTCCTAGTGAGAGACGCCTTTGTCACGGGGACCAGGTCAGTGTACGTGCGCCAGCGGCTGCTGGAAAAAGCCGATCTTACCCTAAATTCGGTGATGGACCTGGCTGATACGTTGGAGGCTGCTCTGCATAACTCCAAGGCTCTCTGGGCACGCGATCCCCCGATGGCCTCGTGGGTGCCGCAGACCCCGCAACCCGCCGGCGAATCGACCTCGGCTGCCGCCAGTCGTGAGTCCGCGAAGCGCTACTTCTGCAGACTGGAGAAGCACCCCCGGAAACGCTGCCCGGCCCGACAAGCTACCTGCTCCAGCTGCGGAAAGAAGGGCCACTTCGCCAAGGTCTGTAAGTCAAAACCGCAAGCGGGATCGAGCAGTGCCGCGTGCGAGATGTGGGGGTCGCCATCTTGCCTGCACACTGCCACCACGTGCGAGACATGGGGGCGGCCATCTTGGTCGGCGCCACCTCCCACCGCCTACGACCAACGGGTGCTCACGGGGCACCCCACCACGCCGGACCAAGACAGCAAACCCACCCTGGCTTCCATGACCCTCGACCAAAGCGCTCCCCACCAGCTCGCAAGGTCAATGATGGACATCCTGGTGGAGGGGCACAGGACAAGCTGCCTGTTTGACACAGGCAGCACGGAGAGTTTTATCCACCCGGCCACGGTGCAGCACTGTGGACTCATGATACTGCCGGTAAGTCGGAGGGTCACCATGGCCTCCAGGTCGCATACAACAGACATCTGGGGGGGTTGTGTAGCGACACTAGTGGTGCAGGGCACAGAATATCGGGACTTTACGTTACTGGTCTTGCCTCAACTGTGTGCCCCTGTGCTGTTGGGGTTGGATTTCCAGAGCCACCTGAAAAGCGTGACGATGAAGTATGATGGGCCCCTCCCGCCAATTACTGTCATAAATCCCCTGTTTTGTAGAGATATGTCACGTACCCCGCTACTGACCACACACACACACCGACCCGCACATCCCACCCAACACCATGCCAACTACCACACTACCGACACCACTTGCAGCCTCTCCACCCTCAGGATCCCTCCCCCACCGCTGTTCGCCAACCTGACCCCCGACTGTAAACCTGTGGCAACTAAAAGCAGGAGGTACAGCGTGAGGGACAGAGCTTTCATTAAGTCGGAGGTGCAGCGGCTGCTCAGGGAGGGGGTCACTGAGGCAAGCACAAGTCCTTGGAGGGCTCAGGTGGTGGTTGTTCGGAACGGGGAGAAGAATAGGATGGTCGTGGACTATAGCCAGACCATCAATAGGTTCACGCAGCTCGGCACGTACCCTCTACCCCGCATCGCGGATATGGTCAATCAGATAGCACATTACAAGGTGTACTCGACCATAGACCTAAAATCCGCTCACCATCAGCTCCCCATCCGCTGGGAGGACCGCCCGTACACTGCCTTCGAGGCGGATGGCAGGCTTTATCAATTCCTGCGCGTCCCCTTTGGTGTCACGAATGGTGTATCTGTCTTCCAGAGGGCAATGGACCGGATGGTGGACCAGTGCCAACTGAAGGCCACGTTCCCATATCTGGATAACATCACCATCTGCGGTCACTACCAGCAGGATCACGACAACAACCTCCAAAAACTTCTCCAAGCGGCCAAATCTTTCAACCTCACCTATAACAAGGACAAGTGTGTATTTGGGACAACCCGACTTGCTATCCTTGGGTGTGTTGTGGAGAATGGAGTCATTGGCCCTGACCCCGACCGTATGCGCCCCTTGTTGGAACTCCCTCTTCCCAATACCCTCAGAGACCTCAAAAGGTGCCTGGGCTTCTTTTCATATTACGACCAATGGGTCTCTAACTATGCAGACAAGGCCCGCCCCCGGTCAAGTCCACCACATTCCCCCTCTCTGCCGAGGCCCACACGGCCTTCAGCCGCATAAAAGGGGACATTGCCAAAGCAGCAATGCATGCGGTGGATGTGGCCATTCCCTTCCAAGTAGAGAGTGACGCCTCCGACTTCGCGCTGGCTGCTACCCTCAACCAGGCAGGAAGACCAGTGGCGTTCTTCTCCCATACCCTTCAAGGCCCTGAAATTCGGCACTCTGCGGTAGAGAAAGAGGCCCAGGCCATAGTGGAAGCTATAAGGCACTGGAGGCACTATCTCGCCGGCAAAAGGTTCACCCTGCTAACTGACCAGTGCTCAGTCCTATTCATGTTTAATAATCAGCAGCGGAGCAAAATCAAAAATGATAAAATTCTGAGGTGGAGAATCGAACTCTCCACCTACAACTATGACATCATGTACAGGCCTGGGAAGCTCAACGAGCCCTCCGATGCCCTATCCCGGGGAACATGCGCCAGCGCGCAGATCGACCAGCTATACGCCCTACATGTAGACCTTTGCCACCCGGGAGTCACCCGGCTTTTCCATTTCGTGAAAGCCCGGAACCTGCCTTACTCCCTTGAGGAGATCAGGACGATGACCAGGGACTGCCAAGTCTGCGCAGAGTGCAAACCGCACTTCTATCAACCCGAAAAGGCACCAGTCATCAAGGCCACCCGCCCCTTTGAGCAACTGAGTGTTGACTTTAAGGGCCCCCTTCCCTCCACCGACCGCAATGTGTACTTTCTTAACGTAATTGACGAGTACTCGCGGTTCCCCTTTGCCATCCCCTGCCCCGACACCACTACCACGTCAGTTATAAAAGCCCTGCGCAAGCTCTTCACTCTGTTCGGATACCCATGCTATATCCACAGTGACAGAGGGTCCTCGTTTATGAGTGACGAGCTGCGCCAATATCTACTGGCTAGGGGAATTGCAACTAGTAGGACCACGAGCTATAATCCCCGGGGGAATGGACAGGTAGTGAAGGAGAATGGCACAGTGTGGAAAGCCACACTCTTAGCCCTCAGGTCAAAGGGACTGCCGGTCTCCCGCTGGCAGGAGGTCCTTCCCGAGGCACTCCACTCCATCCACTCCCTGTTATGCACGGCCACCAATGCCAACCCTCATGAGCGGCTCTTTTCTTTTCCCAGGAAGGCGACCACCGGGACCACCCTACCATCTTGGCTGACGTCCCCGGGGCCAGTGCTGCTCCGGAAACATGCGAGGAGCAATAAATACTCCCCGATGGTCGAGAGGGTTCACTTACTTCATGCGAACCCCCAGTACGACTACGTGGTTTTACCTGATGGGCGGGAGGACACGGTCTCCATCCATGACCTGGCGCCCGCAGGAGCTCCGGGCCCCTACCCTGAACACTCCGTGGTGACTATTGACCCTGTACCCACCAATGTATGTACCCATGAGACACTGCACACCCCAAACCCTACACAGACACCACACGACACTCCCATACCGGGCACGACACACATGCACGAGGGATTAACAACGCCTAACGTGCTGGCACCTGAAGTCAGGCCGGAGCCAGCACAACCACCATCGCCGGTGCAATCACCGCCGGTGCTACGTAGGTCACAGCGACGGACTCGACCGCCTGATAGACTTAACCTGTAAATATACTTCTTGTAAATATTGTCAGTCACTTCACCACGCGGGACTCTTTTTTAAAAAAAGGAGGGGTGAATGTGGTAAACCATATATATGTTGTAACTGGGTTACCTGTCTGGACACGTCCCTCTGCTGACTGCCTTGTGGCTCCTCCCACAGAGTCCTGTATAAAGGTGTTCGCCTTGCCCTTCCCCCTCAGTCCGGGGGCAGACACTCACTCTGGAGGTTGTATTGTACAGCGAATAAAAGCCTTTCAGTATTTTACCAAACCTCAGTCTTTTGGAGTAATTGAAGGTGCTTCACCTCCAATCCCAGGACAGGCCACCTCCAGGCTATTAATCTAGGCCAGGACTCTCAGTTTCACACCTACAGACAGGATTCCAACCTCAGGACAGGCTGGGGTTGGAGACCTTCAGTCCTTGGCTCAGGCTCTCAGGCTCACACATGCAGACAGGCCTCCATCCCCTGGAAAGCCCTTCAGTCATTGCTCCAGGCTCTCAGATTCATGCATACAGACAGGCCTCCCAGGACAGGCCTTCAGTCCTTTAGTCCTTGGCCCAGGCTCTCAGGGTCTCACATAAATACAGGCCTCCTTCCCCAGAGTAGGCTTTCAGACCTTGGCCCAGCTCTAAGGCTCACTTGTACAGACAGGGCTCCAACCCCAGATCAGGACATCTTTGGGTTTTCAGTCCTTGGCCCAGGCTCTCAGGTTGACAAATACAGGCTCACAGAGTCAGAAAAACCACCAATCACAGAACAGGCCTTTAGTCTTTGGCCCAGGCTCTAAGGCTCACACATAAAGACAGGCCTCCAATTCAGAGAAAGGCCTTCAGTCCTGGGCCCAGGCTCCCAGGTTCAACCAAAGAGACAGGCCTCCAAACCCAGTATAGGCCTACAGTCCTTGCCATAGGCTCACACAGCCACAGAAATCTCCAAACCTTATGTCCTTGTCCCAGGCTCTAAGGCTCACATATACAGACAGGCCTCCAACCGCAGGACTGTCCTTCAGTTCTTGCCCTGGTTCTCAGGCTCACACATACAAGAAGCTTCCAACTCCAGGACAGGCCACTTCCAGGCCTTCACTACTTGGCGCAGACTCTCAGACTCACAAATACAAACAGGCCTCCATCCCTGGGACAGGGTTTCCGTCGGTAGACCAGGAGAGGCCACCTTACAGGGCATCAGTCCTTGGTCTAGGCACACACATGCAGACAGGCCTTCAGTTCTTGGCCTGGGTCCTCAGGATCACACATACAACAGGCCTCCAACCCAGGACTGCCCTTCAGTTCTTGGCACAGGCTCACATAGACAGAAAAGCCTCTAACCTCAGGACAGGCCTTCACTTCTTGGCCGGGGCCCTCAGGCTCACACATGGAACAGGCGTCCAACCCCAGGACAGGCTTCAGTCCTCGGACCACGCACACATGCAAACAAGACTCCAACCTCAGGACAGGCCTTCAGATCTTGGTCTGGGCCCTCAATCTCACACATACAACAGGCCTCCAACCACAGGACAGGCCTTCAGTTCTTGGCCCATACCCTCAGGCTCACCCATACAGTCAGGCTTCCAACCCTAGGACAGCCCATTTCACGGCCTTCAGTCCTTGGCCTAGGATCTAACACTCACAAATGTAGACAGGCCTCCAGTCCCAGGACAGAACACCTCCGGGCCTTCAGTCCCAGGTCCAGGTTCTCAGGATCACACGTACAGACAGGCCACCAACCCCAGCACAGGCCTTCATTACTAGGCTCAGTCTCTCATGCTCACATATCAGACAGGCCTCCCATCCCAGGACAAGCGACTTTTAAGCTTTTAGTCCTTGGCCTCGGCTCTCAGGCTCACACATTAGACAGGCTTCCAACCCCAGGGCAGGCCTTCAGACTTTTGCCCAGGCTATAAGGCTTACACATAAAGAGTGAGCCTTAGACAGACCCCAACCCTGGGACAGACTTTCAACCCTTGGCCCAGGTCTTGGACTCACACATACAGGCAATCCTCCAGTCCCAGGGCAGGCAACAACCAGGCCTTCAGTCCGCAGTCCAGGCTCACACATTCAGAAAGATCTCCAATCCCAGGACAGGTCTTCAGTCCTTGGCCCAGGCTCTAAGGCTGACAGATACAGGCAGCCCTCCAACCCAAGGACAGGCCGTCAGTCCTTCATCCAGGCTCTCATGCTCACACATCTCACAAGCCTCCCATCCCAGTACAGGTGACCTCCAGGCTTTCAGACCTTGGCATATTAGAAAGGCCTCCAACCCTGAGACAGGCCCACTCTGACTTTGATCTCTGGGCCTTGACTCCAGGACTCACGATCACTGGACTTTGACCTTCGGGCCTTTGACTCACGAATCTGGTGGAGTCATCTGCCTTTGTGCTTTATGCTTGCATGGGCTTCTGATCCAGGATTTGCCAACCTAGGAGTCCCTGCTCTTGCTGACCATCTCTGGGATCACGGATTCTCTGGGAACAGTCAGATCTGGACTCTGAACACCCGCTGCTGCCCCGACTCGACATTTACTGCCACTAAACTCTAACACCCCTTAATCCCTTTCCTAAACTCTAACTTGTCCCCTACCTCCCAAACTGATCCAAGGAACATTCCTATTAATGCATTAATGGAGGAGAAGATGGCAGTGCAATGGCAGCGCGCACGGCCTCTCCGGTGAATGATATCTGTAATCTGTCAAATAGGGGACCGTGCACAATGCTGATTTGATGGAGATGGACGTGAGAGTACGGAGGAACATCTAGAAAACTTCTGAAATGCCCGCTTCGCTGCCGCTGCTACTGTGTGGAAACTGGAATCTCTGGAGCAGAAGGCCCCGAATCCTCAGCTTGCTTGTTTCAGCAGCCGAGGCGAGGTTGAAGGCGCTCGGGAGGCTGTATCGGAGAGGCTGGTCGGAGGCTCGAAGTTTTTGAACGGACGGACTCAGTGTTGGCTGTGGTAGGCTGCTTCCAAGGCATCGGCAAGTTGACGGTGCCTGGAGGTTTATGGCAGGGAGTTTCTCCCTTTTGCCGCCTGCTGTCGGGGACTCGGGAGTTGATCAACTCCGGACCTTGAGACTTTTTTTTACTGTGCCCATGGTCTGTTCTTCATCAAATTATGGTATCGCTTTGCACTGCTGTAACTATATATTATAATTATGTGGTTCTGTCAGCGTTAGTCTTTGGTTTGTCCTGTTTTCCGTGATATCACTCCGGAGAAACATTGTATCATTTCTTAATGCATGTATGCATTTCTAAATGACAATAAAAGAGGACTGAGTGTTCTCATAATCTTAAACAAAATAGACAGCTTAGTTCCCACAACCGTCCTCATCATCTCCTGTTGGATCTTGTGCTGGCTCCCCATCTCTTCACATGATGACTCTGCAGACATCTCTGTGGTAACAAATTCAATAGCCAGTCACCAGTGTTGTGGTGGGAAGTTTTGAAATAATTCATAATTCATTAAATAGGGTGGAGCTTATGCTGGAACAAAAGGGAGCTGCTTCTAACCGTGGCGAGATGCGATGCAGCGTGTCAGAAGGTACAGAAGCTTGATAATTATGTTCCAGCACACAGCCATTCTTATAAGCTAACCTTCATTAAGTGTTTTACTTTTTATTAGAGTTTAGCTTTCCTGTGAGTGAAGTTCCCAGTGTAATCACATACGCACATGATTACATCATTCTCATGTTCGGGCAGATCAGTTTTGGCTGTTCTGGTGTGCACCAGTTCAATAAATTCCAAGACAGTATTTTATGTCGTCTGCTTAGTGCGAGGTTTAAGTGAAGTTTATTGTCATGCGCAAGTATACAATGATAACCTTGTTTGCAGCAGAACCACGACAGGCACATCGGTACAGGCAACACAGAAGATAAATTAAACAAGAAAGTTTTTAAAAAATGACAATGCAAAGCCACATTAAACTATTGAAGGCAAGTCCATGGTAGTACTGTCAGGCCTGCACGTCTCCATTTCCATCCAGGTGACAGGAGTCACCCTGCCTCTTGTTTGCTAATCGTCACCTGCAGCCTATTTAAACCCAGCTCGCATCCACCCATTGAACTAGCCTCTCTGAACCAGCTTAGTATCTGGTTTCCTTTATTTTGTGGCCCCTCATGGTCTGTAATGTTGTGATTGATTATTGCTCACCACTAAATTGTCACGGCTGCTCTGGTTTTGGGTCAAGCCTCTTCTAGGTCTCCTGATGAGTGCAGGCAGTTGAACTCCGCCCAGGGTGAGGATGCAGTGGCTAACTGGAAAGTTTCTCTACAAGACGCCAATGACAGTGACGCATTGGCCATGCAGTTTACTGGGAGTTAGAGTCCGGGGGGAAGGGCAAGCTGGACAAGTCCTTTTCAGGAGTAGGTTAGCAGGTAGAGTGGTTAGAGCAGGACAATGTGTGTAGGAGAGGTGAAGAAAAGACTGTGATTCAGAGACAAGTGTTATGGTGAGGACACTGATGAGGCCACACCTTAGTATTATGTTCAGCTATCCTGCTATAGGAAAGACATTATTGAACTGAAACAAGAGCACAAAAGATTTACAGGGTTGCTGCCAGAATCTGAGGTTATCGGGAGAGGCTGGACAGGCTCAGACTTCAGTCTATGGACTGCAGGAGACTAAGAGGTGATTTCATAGAGCTGTAATAACGCCATGAGGGGCATGGAGAGGGTTGTTTGAGAACCAGGAACAGGGCAAGTAGAATTTAGGTGGTGGGGGAGGAGAGAAGATGTAGTAGGCATTTGAGTAGCAATTCACACGGAGGGTGGTATGTGTATGGAAGGAGGTGACAGAGAAAGTGGTTGAGTCAGAAGCAATGACAACTTTAAAAAATAACGGAAATGCTTAGAGACGTAGGCAAATAGAACCATAGAACCATAGAACCATAGAAACTACAGCACAGAAACAGGCCTTTTGGCCCTTCTTGGCTGTGCCGAACCATTTTCTGCCTAGTCCCACTGACCTGCACACGGACCGTATCCCTCCATACACCTCCCATCCATGTATCTGTCCAATTTATTCTTAAATATTAAAGAAGAACCCACATTTACCACCTCGTCTGGCAGCTCATTCCATACTCCCACCACTCTCTGTGTGAAGAAGCCCCCCCAATGTTCCCTTTAAACTTTTCCCCCCTCACCCTTAACCCATGTAATCTGGCTTTTTTCTCCCCCTGCCTCAGTGGAAAAAGCCTGCATGCATTCACTCTATCTATACCCATCATAATTTTATATACCTCTATCAAATCTCCCCTCATTCTTCTACGCTCCAGGGAATAAAGCCCTAAACTATTCAACCTTTCTCTGTAACTGAGTTTCTCAAGTCCCGGCAACATCCTTGTAAACCTTCTCTGCACTCTTTCAACCTTATTTATATCCTTCCTGTAATTTGGTGACCAAAACTGAACACAATACTCCAGATTCGGCCTCACCAATGCCTTATACAACCTCATCATAACATTCCAGCTCTTATACTCAATACTTCGATTAATAAAGGCCAATGTACCAAAACCTCTCTTTACGACCCTATCTACCTGTGACGACACTTTTAGGGAATTTTGTATCTGTATTCCCAGATCCCTCTGTTCCACTGCACTCCTAAGTGCCTTACCATTAACCCTAATTGTTCTACGTTGGTTTGTCCTTTCAACGTGCAATACCTCACACTTGTCAGTATTAAACTCCATCTGCCATTTTTCAGCCCATTTTTCCAGCTGGTCCAAGTCCCTCTGCAGGCTCTGAAAACCTTCCTCTACTACACCTCCAATCTTTGTATCATCAGCAAACTTGTTGATCCAATTTACCACATTATCATCCAGATCATTGATATAGATGACAAATAACAGTGGACCCAGCACTGATCCCTGTGGCACACCACTAGTCACAGGCCTCCACTGAGAGAAGCAATTCTCTACCACCACTCTCTGGCTTCTCCCATCGAACCAATGTCTAATCCAATTTACCACCTCTCCAGGTATACCTAGCGACTGAATTTTCCTAACTAACCTCCCATGCGGGACCTTGTCAAAGGCCTTACTGAAGTCCATGTAGACAATATCCACTGCCTTCCCTTCATCCACTTTCCTGGTAACCTCCTCGAAAAACTCCAACAGATTGGTCAAACATGACCTACCACGCACAAAGCCATGTTGACTCTCCCTAATAAGCCCCTGTCTATCCAAATGCTTGTAGATTCTGTCTCTTAGTACTCCCTCCAATAACTTACTTACTACTGACGTTAAACTCACCGGCCTATAATTTCCCAGATTACTTTTCGATCCTTTTTTAAACAACAGAACAACATGAGCCACTCCCCAATCCTTCGGCACTTCACCCGTAGACAGCGATATTTTAAATATTTCTGCCAGGGCCCCCGCAATTTCAACACTAGTCTCCTTCAAGGTCCGAGGGAACACCCTGTCAGGTCCCGGGGATTTATCCACTTTAATTTTCCTCAAGACAGCAAGCACCTCCTCCTTTTCAATCTGTACAGTTTCCATGGTCTCACTGCTTGATTCCCTCAATTCCATAGATTTCATGCCAGCTTCCTTAGTAAATACAGACGCAAAAAACCTATTTAAGATCTCCCCCATTTCCTTTGGTTCCGCACAAAGCCGACCACTCTGATCTTCAAGAGGACCAATTTTATCCCTTACAATCCTTTTGCTCTTAATATACCTGTAAAAGCTCTTTGGATTATCCTTCACTTTGACTGCCAAGGCAACCTCATGTCTTCTTTTTGCCCTCCTGATTTCTTTCTTAAGTATTTTCTTGCACTTCTTATATTCCTCAAGCACCTGATTTACCCCCCGTTTCCTATACATTTCATACAACTCCCTCTTCTTCTTTATCAGAGTTGCAATATCCCTTGAGAACCAAGGTTCCTTATTCCTATTCAATAGAACTAGTTTGTTTGGGCATCTTGGCTAGCATGGCGCCCATGGGCTGAAGGACCTTTCCCATGCCATATCATTCTCTGTGAATATATCTGAGTCAGCGATATCAATATATAAATGGAAGAGGTGGCATTACTTAGATCTGATATGTTCACATTACAGACCACTGAAAATTTAACGGCAAGAGCCAGCAACAGATATTGGATCATAGGGAAGAAAGTTTTGGTTACAAATTACCTGCAGTGGAGACTGCAAGGTGTGTGGAAATCAAAGTAATAAGCTGGCCAGAGAGTTAGAGCTAGGTGAGCAGTCCCTGGACGGATGAGCAGTCAGAACCCGAGGCACAGTCATTTACCGTTCCAGAACAGTTAACCTTCCTGACAGCAAGCTGCTTTGAGACACGAGAGATTCTGCGGATGCTGGAGGTTCAGAGCAATACACAGAGAGTGCTGGAGGGGCTCAGCAGGTCGGGCAGCAGCTATGAAGAGGAATGAACAGTCAATGAAACGGGCGAGGCCCTTCATCAGAACTGGAGAGGAAGGAGGACGGTGCCAGATAATGATGCTGATAATAATGATATACTATTTAATTATTATATATTACTATCATTATATTATCGTTATTAAATAATATAATAATAATAGAATAGACCATAGAATAGTACAGCACAGTACAGGCCCTTCGGCCCTCAATGTTGTGCCGACCCTCAAACCCTGCCTCCCATATAATCCCTCACCTTAAATTCCTCCATATACCTGTCTAGTAGTCTCTTAAATTTCACTAGTGTATCTGGCTCCGCCACTGACTCAGGCAGTGCATTCCACGCACCAACCACTCTCTGAGTAAAAAACCTTCCTCTAATATCCCCCTTGAACTTCCCACCCCTTACCTTAAAGCCATGTCCTCTTGTATTGAGCAGTGGTGCCCTGGGGAAGAGGCGCTGGCTGTCCACTCTATCTATTCCTCTTAATATCTTGTATACATCTATCATGTCTCCTCTCATCCTCCTTCTCTCCAAAGAGTAAAGCCCTAGCTCCCTTATTCTCTGATCATAATGCATACTCTCTAAACCAGGCAGCATCCTGGTAAATCTCCTCTGTACCATTTCCAATGCTTCCACATCCTTCCTATAGTGAGGGACCAGAACTGGACACAGTACTCCATATGTGGCCTAACCAGAGTTTTATCGAGCTGCATCATTACCCTGCGACATTTAAACTCTATCCCTCGACTTGTGAAAGCTAACATCCCGTAAGCTTTCTTAATGGTGAAGAGTCTTAGCCAGACGCATTGGCTGTTCTCTTTTCTATAAATGCTGCCTGGCTTGCTGAGTTCCTTCAGCATTTTGTGTGTGTTGCTTGGATTTCCAGCATCTGCAGATTATTATCTTGTTTGTGAACGGAACTGAAATGCCTGGTGACTGGGAGATCCAGATGAAGTGAAGATACTTGAAGTGGTCCACCAACCTGCTTTGGTCTCACTGATGTGCAGGTCACAACGGGAATATCCAATGCAATAAATTCCACAGCAGGATTCACTGAGAAGGGCTGTTCAGCACCCTAGATGGCCGTAAGTGAGAAAGTGAAGGGACGGGTGTTACTCCTTTGTGGTTTAGAGATGAGTACCTGGGAAGCAGACCATTTCCCTCACCCACCTTAATACAGCATCCACTGATCACCTCCCTGCTTGTGAAATCATTGCCACTCTTTCCACTCCTATCTGTCTACAACCCCTCCACTTGACCTACCACCCCCACTAGGCCTACCACCCCCCACTAGATATAACATCCCTCCACTAGACCTACCATCCCACCACTAGACCTACCACCCCTCCACTAGACCTACCACCCCTCCACTAGATATAACATCCCTCCACTAGACCTACCACCCCTCCACTAGACCTACCACCCCACCACTAGACCTACCACCCCTCCACTAGACCTACCACCCCACCACTAGACCTACCATCCCACCACTAGACCTACCACCCCTCCACTAGATATAACATCCCTCCACTAGATATAACACCCCTCCACTAGACCTACCACCCCACCACTAGACCTACCACCCCTCCACTAGACCTACCACCCCTCCACTAGACCTATCACCCCACCACTAGACCTACCACCCCTCCACTAGATATAACATCCCTCCACTAGACCTACCACCCCTCCACTAGACCTACCACCCCTCCACTAGACCTACCACCCCTCCACTAGATATAACACCCCTCCACTAGACCTACCGCCACTCTATTGGACCTACTGCCCCTCCACTAGACCTACCATGCCTCCATTGGACCTACCACCCCTCCATTGGACCTACTACACCTCCACTAGACCTACCACCTCTCCATTAGACTTTCCACTCCTCCATTAGAACTACCACCCCTCCATTTGATCTACCACCCCTCCATCTGCCTACCACCCCTCCACTAGAACAACCACCCCTCGACTAGACCTGCCACCCCTCGACTAGACCTACCACCCCTCCACTAGACCTACCACCCCTCCATTGGACCTACCACCCCTCCACTAGACCTACCACCCCTCCACTAGACCTACCACCCCTCCATTGGACCTACCACCCCTCCACTAGACCTACCACCCCTCCATTGGACCTACCACCCCTCCATTGGACCTACCACCCCTCCACTAGACCTACCACCCCTCCATTGGACCTATCACCCCTCCACTAGACCTACCACCCCTCCACTAGACCTACCACCCCTCCATTGGACCTACCACCCCTCCACTAGACCTACCACCCCTCCACTAGACCTACCACCCCTCCATTGGACCTACCACCTCTCCACTAGACCTACCACCCCTCCACTAGACCTACCACCCCTCCATTGGACCTACCACCCCTCCACTAGACCTACCACCCCTCCATTGGACCTACCACCCCTCCACTAGACCTACCACCCCTCCATTGGACCTACCATCCCTCCACTAGACCTACCACCCCTCCACTAGACCTACCACGCCTCCATTGGACCTACCACCCTCCATTGGACCTACCACACCTCCACTTGACCTACCACCACTCCACGAGATCTATCACCCCTCCATCTGCCTACCACACCTCCACTAGACCTACCACCCTTCCATTAGACCTACCACCCCTCCATTTGACCTACCATCCCTCCACTAGACCAATCACTCCTCCATTAGATGTACCACCCCTCCACTAGACCTAACACCCCTCCATTCTACCTACCACCCCTCCATTAGACTTATCACCCCTCCACTGGACCTACCACCCCTCCATTGGACCTACCACACCTCCACTAGACCTACCACCTCTCCATTAGACCTACCATCCCTCCATTAGACCTACCACTCCTCCACTAGACTTAACACCCCTCCATTAGACCTATCACCCCTCCATTAGACCTACCACTCCTCCACTAGACCTACCACCTCTCCATTAGACCTACCAACCCTCCACTAGACCAATCACTCCTCCATTAGATGTACCACCCCTCCACTAGACCTAACTCCCCTCCACTCCACCTACCACCCCTCCATTAGACCTACCAGCCCTCCACTAGACCTATCACCCCTCCATTAGACCTACCACCCCTCCGCTAGACCTACCAGTTCTTGCTGTAATCCCTTCCCCTCAGCTCTGTCTCTCTCTCTTATGTTCCAATGATGATTTTCACCCATGCGTCAATGTCCAGATGTCTCACAATGTTCTCTCACCTTCAGTGTTCCTCCAGCTCTTTGTGGGTTGCTCCAGTTACTGGGTTCTGCAGTCTCCACCCGTCTCAGACTAGACCAGCAAGCTTAATGACATACGCAAAAATTAAAGCTGAACGAAATTCAGCATGCAACTCAATTTCCCATAAAGATCAATGTGATAACACCCAGATAGTTTATTTTCAGGTTTTGTGAAAGTAAATTATTGGCCACGATTTCACAAAAAGGTTCCGACCTCCAAGCTAAATTTCAGGTGGAAGATTTTGATGAGTTTTGTGGGGATCTGTATGTACTGAATATGGAACAGACGTCTCATTGGGTAATTTAGTTTCAGCACCACAGCGCAATCGACTGCAGAGGGATGGGTTTCTCTCTTATGTAAATAACCAAGAGTGGAGAAAGAAACTATCAAGTGGGAACTTTAAACAAATAGAGTGCATGCACATTTTTTTAAAAAAAACTATTTCTAACAGGTTTCCGGAAAAGATAACTACAGCTAGTTATTCTATATGACAACAGTGCATTGTGAGAAAACCTTTCATTATGGGCATCACTGTTACAGCAAAACAGGTTGTAGTTGCCTGCAAGGCACGGATTCAAACAGCATTTCTTAATTACGACAATGCTATAACCGTGTAATGTAAACAGTGATCCCTAGTCCATTAATCATGTTATAATGAATTCACTATGGAGGTTATAATGAACCACTTTATGGTGTTACAGCAGAACTATCTGTAAGATTAATAGATTTAACAAAATGAGATTTCTAAAAAATACTGGGCCAGATCTTATAAAGAAATAGCTGTAATCACAACACATTTGGTTTGTTCCATGATTCAGCACACCTCTCAGCTAAATCCTCTTTCATTTCCCTTTCCTCATCCATCTTGCATTTTCTAACATTGGCTGTGGTCCAATTAATAGCACCCTTCACCTCTGAGCCGCAGGTACCTGATTTACCCATTTACATCACCTGCCATGTGAATGGAAAATCTTTAATAATATCATAGAAACATAGAAAAGCTACAGCACAATACAGGCCCTTCAGCCCATGATGCTGTGCTGAACATGTACTTCTGAAATTCCCTAAGGTTACCCATAGCCCTTTGTTTTTCTAAGCTCCATGTACCTATCCAGGAGTCTCTTAAAAGACCCTATAGTATCCACCTCCACCACTGTCACTGGCAGCCCATTCCACGTACTCATCACTCTCTGCATTAAAAACTCACCCCGACATCTCCTCTGTACCTACTTCCAAGCACCTTAAAACTGTGCCCTCTCGTGCTCGCCAGTTCAGCCCTGGGAAAAAGTCTCTGACTATCCACACAATCAATGCCTCTCATCATCTTATACACCTTTGTCAGGTCACCTCTCATCCTCCGTCACACCAAGGAGAAAAGGTCAAGTTCACTCAACCTATTTTCATAAGGCATGCTCTCCAACCAGGCAATATCCTTGTAAGTCTCCTCTGCACTCTTTCTATGGTTTCCACATCCTTCCTGTGATGTAACCAGAACTGAGCACAGTACTCCAAGTGGGGTCTGACCAGGGTCCTATATAGCTGCAACATTACCTCTCGGCTCCTAAACTCAATCCCACGTTTGATGAAGGCCAATGTCTTCTTAGCCACACAGTCAACCTGCACAGCAGCTTTGAGTGTCCTATGGACTCGGAACCCAAGATCCCTCTGATCTTCCACACTGCCATTACAAAGATGTTTGTTATCCTGACCAGAGCCCATTGTACATTGACAGTTCTAAGGTATCTGGAGCTTACTGAGTAAAAGTTGCAGCATTTGCTTGGTTATAACCACTACAGTTCAAGAAGTACGTGATTGGTTTTAATGAATTTTGTTGGGACAATCTGAAAGAAATGTGAAAGGTTCTGGGTCGAAGTATGGCTTTTAATTTAATTACCTTTAGTTTCAAACCCCTGAAAAGGAAATGGATTGGTGTAATAAACTGATGCACTTGTAAAGGGGAAGATTCCGAGAGTCTGTGTTCATCTATTCCAGTTTTTATTTCCCACGGTAACATTGATCTGGGGCCAGTTATCAGATTCTATATACACACAATTACTTTAAAGCTTGTGATAAAATTGGCTATATGTACAATACCATATGGTATGTGATATATACAGTACATAATTACATGATACATGAGATGATATGCAAATGTTTAATACTGTACTACCTTCCACTTTCAAAATGCATTTCAACAGGGAAAACCACAAGGTATATTTGAATCAGAGGTGTGGTGTTTAATAGTCCAAGAACATTCATCTGAATAAGATATAGTGCATATAATATACATATTATATTCAATAGAAACTAGACAGTCCCAGACATTTTGTTATATTTATAAAGTGCGCAGTGTTTCATGCTCATGGTAAGGCAGCTCCTCAGATTGGTTTGGAATCTGATAACCTCCCGGTTGGATTCAGCCTCTTTGTTGGATTACGTCGTGTTGACATTTAGATGAGCAAAGCCATTTGCAATCACATTTATTTAAATTACTCTACAAAGTTGCGGGCAGGTTCTGACAAGGTAATGTGACTAATTGTACAGAATACTTACAACACCAAGTGATTAAACTGGTGTGATATATCTTTCTCCCCTGCTGACTATTGAAAGTTTATGGAGATTAGGGGTTTAAATTGCAAACAGCAGTTTATAAAACTGGCCTAGAAATTGGAAATTGATGCTATCTGTACACAAAGACATGAAGGGGTAGAAAGTTCTCTTGCTTTGCCTATATAACTGTGTATTTGTTTATGTACCATTTCACTTTGGAAATGTAATTTGATTAAAAGCAATTAAATTAACCTTTCACGCACAAGTGACTGAGGATTGATTTCAACACCTGTGTCTTAATGTGACTTGTTTCAAACGTCCATGTTAACGATGTTGTTACCCTGTAGTATAACCTGTATAAAAGCAAGATGCAAAGTAACGTCTTACACACATTTCTATCATTAACAGTGATTTCCAGTCAACCGCTCTTTGGTCAGGCATTCTTAAACATATTCATCATGGTGCTGTGCTGATACTAGTTCAATTATTAAAGAAATGTTATCTAATGAATGTGTCTCAGTTGTAGGAGCCGACATGCCAGCTACTGAACCATCGACTGTTCCAGAGAGAGAGGGAGAGAGGGGGAAACACGGAGAGGGGAGAGGGGGAGAGGGTGGGAGAGAGGGAGAGGGGGAGAGTGGGAGAGATGGGGAGACACAGAGGGGGATGAGGGGGAGAGGGTGGGAGAGAGGGAGAGGGGGAGAGTGGGAGAGATGGGGAGACACAGAGGGGGATGAGGGGGAGAGGGGGTGAAAGGGGAAACACAGAGAGGGGGAGAGGGGAGGAGGGAGAGAGGGGGAGAGGGTGGGAGAGAGGGAGAGTGGGAGAGTGGGAGAGTGGGAGAGAGGGAGAGACACAGAGGGGGATGAGGGTGAGAGAGGGGAAACACAGAGAGGGGAAACACGGAGAGGGGGAGAGGGTGGGAGAGAGGGAGAGTGGGGGAGACACAAAGGGGGATAAGGGGGAGGGGGAGAAAGGGAGAGAGGGAGGGGGAGAGAGGGGAAACACAGAGAGGGAGAGAGTGGGAGGGGGAGAGGGAAGGGGGAGGATGAGAGAGGGAGAGAGCGAGGAGGGGGAGAGGGGGAGAGGGGGAGATGAAATGACACTAATCCATTATTTGCAAATAGTGTAATGTGATACTGGAAAAAAACAGAGAGAAAACAACTGTTTCTAAGGTAAGCTTGACTCCCTCCAACTCCTGAATCAATGTTACATGCTTTCTATTCATCCTGTATTGTCTCTCCATCACTGATTTGTTCAGAAAACTGTCGCATTAATGGAGGCGCATGGGACAGTCTCCTACCAATGCTGATTTCACTCTGTGACAATCCATTTTCAGTTGTAGTTGGAGGAGCAAATCTAATCTTTAATTTTAGCTCAGACTTCTTGGTTTCATTGTTAGTTTGGTTCTGTTCCCTTCCTTTCAGATTCATATCTTTTTCCTCGGAACTCTGTAGGTTCTCCGAATCCTCCTCATTGATCCACTCTGTGGAGCTTGGCTGCTGAGGTGTCACTGAAATGGACTTGGGTAACTTTGGGCGTGGATCTTCAGAACGGTTTTTACTGCCTCCATATCCACCAACTGCACATAGAAGACACAAAGGGCATTGAGAAACCTTGACATAATGAATTTCCTACAGTGAAGTTCCAATGCTGGTTCTAAACCGCTTAGCAGATACTGTCTCGGTTTCTCTTCTTGCTCTATGGCAAGTCCCTGCAATGTCCATCGGCCTAGCAAAGTTGCTGTGCAAATAGATAGGATGATTAAGAAGGCGTATGGAATGTTGGCCTTCATTCATCAGGGCATTGAGCTGAAGGACCATGAGGTGGTGTTACAGATCTATAAAGCCCCGATTCGATCACACTTGGAATATTGTGCTCGGTTCTGGTCACCTCGTTATAGGAAGAATGTAGAAGTTTTCGAGAGGGTGCAGAGGAGATTTAACAGGCTGCTGCCTGGATCAGAGAGCATGTCTAATGAGAAGAGGTTGAGTGTTTTTTTCTTTGGAGCACTGGTGTTTGGGAAGTGACTTGATTGAGGTATGCAAGATGAGAAGAGGTATCAATCGAGTGGACAGCTAGAGGCTTTTTCCAAGGGCAGAAATGGCTGATACCAGTGGGCATAATTTTAAGGTGAATGGAGGGAAGTATAGAGAGAGATGTCGGAGGTAAGTTTTATTACACAGAGTGTGATTGTAGAGGCAGATACATTTAAGAAACTCTGAGGATGACAGAACAATGGTGGGCTATGTGGTGAGGAAGAATTAGATTAATCTTACAAATGGCATAACATGTAAACCAACTCCACGCCACATTGAGGTGACCCACTGTCATTGCCTTGAGTCTGTTCTTCCCACAGAAAATTGGAATAGTTTAGATCAGCATCTTGATTGACATGGACAAGTTGAGCCAAACAACCTGTTTTCATGTGGTATTAGTCTACGACATTATGCAGGGAAAAGACTGAGAGGAGTGGAAGCTGTCTGTCCAAGTCAACCAGATAGGAACTGATGGTGCTTCTGTGATCTGGACATATGATGGCATTGTGAGAAGCTGCCAAGAGTCTAAAATGATACAGGGGTTTTATTGTTTCATAGAAACATAGAAAACCTACAGCACAATACAGGCCCTTCAGCCCACAAAGCTGTGCTGAGCATGTCCTTACTTTAGTAATTACCCAGGGTTACTCATAGCCCTCTATTTTTCTAAGCTCCATGTACCTATCCAGGAGTCTCTTAAAAGACCCTATCATATCTGCCTCCACCACCGTCATCGGCAGCCCATTCCAAGCACTCGCCACTCTCTGTATAAAAAACTTACCCCTGACATTTCCTCTGTACCTACTTCCAAGCACGTTAAACCTGTGCCCTCTTGTGGCAACCATTTCAGCCCTGGGAGATAGACAGCCTCTGACTATCCACATGATCAATGCCTTGAAACAAGTTCTTTTCCATTGAAACATCCTAGTAGAAACACAGTGAAGGTGGGAGAGATTGGGATTAAAAAGGGATGTTTGAGGAGTGATAGAATGTGCAGGGAAAAGAGGAAGAGCGAGATGGAGATGGACATAAAAAAAGAGAAAGGACCAAAGGGTTTTCTTCTCTTAGATGATGGTCCACAATACAATATGCTGCTCACAGGGGCCAAATGTGAAAGAGATAGGACAAAAATCTGTAACCCACATATTAGGAAGACAAGCAGTTCTAGGTCTTCGGAATTACCTTCACTGCGATCTGCAGCCTACAATTTCCCTTTAAGCAACGTATATTGGTGACAAGTGTTCACTCCCAGAAGAGGTCTATTTGGCACGTTATCTAAAACTTTGACAATCTCCTGTAGATGTGTGCTGGAGAGTATATTGATTGATTACATCATGGATGCAACACTAATGCCCTTGAATGGAAAAGTAGTGGACATGGCCCTGTCCATCATGGGTAAGGCCCTCACCACTACTGAGCACATCTACACAGGGAAGCAGCATCCATCATCAAGGACCCCCACCACCCAGGCCATGTTCCCTTCTCGCTGCCACCATCAGGAAGGAGGTAGAGGAGCCTCAGGGCCCATACCACCAGGTTCAGGAACAGTTACTACCACTTAACCATCAGATTGTTGAGCCAGAGAGGTTAACTTCACACTACTCCACTTGTCCCATCACTGCACTGTTCCCAATTAACTAGACTCACTTTCAAGAACTCTTCATCTCATGTTCGCAATATTTATTGTTTGTTTGTTTGTTATTATTATTTTTTCTCTTTTTTGTTTGCACAGCTTGGTGTTTCTTTTTGCATATTGGGTGCTTGTCCATCCTTTTGGGTGCAGTCTTTCATATGTTCTATTGTGTTTCTCTTATTTACTGCAAATGTCCACAAGGAAATGAATCTCAGCGTTGTATATGGTGATATATATGCACTTTATGTCAGAACAATCCTAATCTCTATCCTGTACAACAACACTAGAACCACCTTGCACTAAAATAGTCATATTTTTTGGTTTAAATTGAGCTCTTTGTATAAGTTAATAGAAGCTATGTTTGTTTTTCTTGTGAATGTCGTATGTTTAATGCTATGTGATGTGATGCTTCTGCGCATCATTTTTCTTTGCACCGGTGTGTACATTTAGTTGTGCGTATGATAATAATCTTCACTTTGTGTTATTATCCATGCTAAGTCAATTTACAGCGTATGTAGCACTCAATCCAGAGAAATTCATCTGATAATGCTCCTAATGCAGTTTTAAAATAGGTTTAATGCCAAGCCATTTTAGCAGAAATTTGTTGAGACGCCTAGTCAAAGACCCAAGTTCAGGTAGCCTACTGCTCCTCTGTTCCATTTCTATCTCCACCTGATTGAGTCAATTCCATTAACCTGTTCCTTTCCCCTCCATCACCCCTCCCACCTGCTTATCACCCATATGCTATTCTTGGTCGCCAGCCCCACTGTTCCCATGTGTCCTCCCCACCTCCCTCACCTGATTCCATGCTCCGCCTTCCTCTCCTATGATTTGCAGCCCCCATCACCATCCAGCCTTCTCTCACTACTTCTCCCTCCTCCATCTGCCTGTCATCCTTCTCACACAGATCTACCTATCGCTTGCCACCCATTCCCCACCTCTTTCTACTGACTACCTCTTCCCTATCCTTCAATCTGGATGAAGGGTCTCCACCAGAGCCAGCTATGGAGACTGTCTATATTCCTCCATAGATGCTGCTTGACCTGCTGAGTTATTCCAGCAGATGCAGTCTTTGAGTAGATTCTACTGAGCTGGCAGCTTTGCTTCCAGCAGGAATTTCCACATGTCTGCGTCCTTTTTGCAACTTCCCAGCTTTCCATCTGTGAGTCACCTGCTTACCAAGAAACCCACCCACTATCCATGAGTGGTTCAGACTTGCACAATCATTCTGCCTACACCTTGCTCAATTTAGATACTTTCATACTTCAGGATACAAGAAAAACAATGTCCCTGACAGATACTTTATAATGATACTTACTGTCACTTCCTTAGTATGTAAAGCAGTCTTAATAATGACAGGCTGTGGCTGAAGACTACCACTACAGCAGGGTCTAACCCTTCATTAAGTCTGTCTATTTCATCTGTAGGGCATTATTAGACTCTTAAAAATAATAACAATTAGAAAGAAGAGGTGTGGGGAACTACTGAGTGCACTAACCACCAAGATATCGATTGGCCTTGAGCTGTAAAGGGAACTTACTGCAAGAAAGGCTTTTACGATCTGCTGGAGGAACTCAGCACTCCAGGCAGCATCTATAGAAAAAAGTACAGTCGATGTTTTGGGCTGAGACCCTTTGGCAGAACCCTCGATGTTTCAGAGTCCTGGCGAAGGGTTTCAGCCTGAAACGTTCACCGTTTACTTTTTTCCATAGATGCTGCCTGGTCTGTTGAATTCCTCCAGCATTTTACAGGTGTAAGGCCCCAGGAGGCAGCATGACCTCAGAAATTCAACTACACCATGCTTTTCGTCAGCAGTATGAGACTGAAATTTATTTATTTCTTTTTCGAATCAGCAATAGTGACCATATCTGGGTTGTATCGTGTCACAATGGAAAGACAATGGCACCTTTTTGGTGTGTGTCAGCTTTGCCCTCCCACCAGGACATCCATGTGAAAAGCACATGAAATATTTGAATTAAGAGTAGAAACAGGCCACTCAGACCATGAATGCAGCTAACTGCGTTCAGTGAGACCATGTCTTATCTTACTCTCCACCACCCTCTCTGAACCCAGAGATCGCAAGTCTATTCCTCTGAATTATCAACCCAGATGCCCCCTTCTTCTGATCTTCAACTCCTTCCACTCTGGAATCTTGTCCCTGATCTCTCCAGCCTAGCTTGGAAGTAATTTCTCAGTCCTTCAGTGCCATTGAAGTACCCTACCTATTAGTTCTGCCAGAGGACCTGCACTGTGTTCTGCAAACAATCACCTGCTCAAGAGCAATTGGAGTTGAGCGATCAATCCAGCCTTACCAGAAACACCAAGATTCTAGAAATAATGCAAATAAAGTGAAAGTGGAATGAAAGTTTTTTTTTCACCATTTTTCTCAGACGGTTCAAAATTTTACCTGAAGAGAATGGGCTCCTGGATATTGGGTCACTTCAACGTGTGATTAGGTTCCCTGGGACTACATGCCAGAGAACTTCAGCAAGATTGTTCTTGATTCTGTCTGCTGTCCAGCAATTGAGTGGAGTAACAAATTCTCTGGCAAAAACCTGTCAACAACTTTTGAGTTCAGATAAAGGCTGGAACCGAAGTTCCAAAGTTGTGGTTATGTTTATACAGGTCAATGCCGATCCTGTCCCTCTTTTCCCTGTACCTGCAACACTTATTCCTTCCCAGTAACACCTCTTCCCTATGACACATGTCCATTACCCCCTCCACACCCCCCAAACTCCTCCTTTATTCTCTTTACAATTGTGAAGAACTTACAGTAGCCAGTTAAATTAGTGGTCCAGAGTCAACATTGGTTCCTGGAGTTGAGAAAGAAATACTTTAGCCACCGCACTGTCACATTGTCCTCACCTACTAGATGGATATGTCATTTGCCACCATTAGCTGCAGTTAAAACATGTTCCATTACACTAATCTTTTGATTAGGCAGAGGTACCTGTGGCCCTGTCGACTACCAATTAACAAAGAGCACAGGAACAGGTGCTTCGGCTGGGATGGCTATGATGATTAGGATGCCAAATGAAATTAATTCCATCTGCCTGCATTTGATCTGCATCTCCCCAATCCCTTTATGTTCAGGTGTCTGTCTAAATGCTATTCTCACACCATCTCCAACAGAGCATGTCAGGTATCCACCATTCTCTGTGCTAAAGGCTAGATCTGCACATCCCCTTTAAATCAGAATCAGGTTTATTATCACCGGCATGTGACATGAAAGTTGTTAACTTAGCAGCAGCAGTTCAATGCAGTACATAATCTAGCAGAGAGAAAAAAAATAAGATACAAATAATATTAATAATAAACGTAAATCAATTACGTATATTGAATAGATTTAAAAAACGTGGAAAAACAGAAATACTGTATATTTTAAAAAGTGAGGTAGTGTCCAAAGATTCAATGTCCATTTAGGAATCAGTTGGCAGAGGGGAAGAAGCTGCTTGTGAATCGCTGAGTGTGTGCCTTCAGGCTTCTGTATCTCCTACCTGATGGTAACAGTGAGAAAAGGGCATGCCCTGGGTGCTGGACGTCCTTAATAACAGACGCTGCCTTTCTGAGACATCGCTCCTTGAAGATGTCCTGTGTACTTCATGTAGAAGTTTTTGAGTGTATTTGTTGACATGCCAAATCTCTTCAAACTAATAAAGTATAGCCGCTGCCTTGCCTTCTTTATAACTACATCAATGTGTTGGGACCAGGTTAGATTCTCCAAGATCTTGACACCCAGGAACTTGAAGCTGCTCACTCTCTCCACTTCTGATCTCTCTATGAGGATTGGTAATGTGTGGGGGGGGGGGGTGCGGATGGTGGTAACCCCATCCCCCGCCGAAATTAAAACCTTAGTATTCAACATTTTTATCCTGGGGAAAATATTCTGACTGTCTATCTTGTCTATGCCTCTCATAATTTTATAAACCTCTGTCAGATCTCCCCTCAGCCTCTGACATTCCAAAGCAAACAACCCAAGTTTGTTTAGCCCCTTCTTACTCTAATCCAGGCAGTCTTCTGCACTCTTTCCAAAGCTTCACCATCCCTACTGCAATCGAATGGCCAGACTAAATAGTAAACTTCAAATGCTGCCTAATGCCTAACCAGTTTCACAATCTTCAGCTGCTGGAAATCAAGTAAACACACATAATATGCTGGAGGAACTCAGCAGATTGAGCCAGGCAGCGTCTACAGCTGAAATGTGACTTCCTTACTCTCATACTCAGTGCCTCAAAAATGAAGGCAAGTTTGTCATATACCTTGTTTCACCCCATCTACTTGTGTGGCCACTTTCAGAGAACTATGGACTTGATCTCCAAGATTCCTCCATGTATTAATGCTCGTACAGCTATCCAAGCTGAGGGCACCTCCTGCTTGGCAAGAATTGATTCTCTCATTGCCCTTTAAGGCGACTTATGCCACAGCACAATTGCAGAGGTGTCCCACACAATTTCTGCTAGTTCTATTTTTAATGTATCTGCATGTGCCATGATCTTTGTAAGTGAATAAAAGACGGTGCCGGTCAATTGCCCCATCACAAGAGGTACAAGATGATTTCTCAAGCTTGCAACCATAGCATCTGCAGGCTGGGTATTACATTTCCACTTCAGGCGCTCTAAATGATAGGTAAATGAATTTCTATGGTCTGTGGTGCATGTTTCCTCACCTGGGGAAAATCCAAACATATTTTCCAGAAGGGCTAATTACATCAGCTGTTAGTGTAGATCAGGGTCAGGCAGATGGTGTGGTATCATGGAGAGAGGCTATAAAGTCATTGATCATTTCACAATGTACAAATGTGAATCAACCATTGGATCGACATGTATGTAAAATTTTAAAAAATCAAAACCAAACACCCACACCCATTTTTAATAGAAATGGGGAAATGGAGAATAGGCCCAGTTATATTGTTTGCTGCTGAATCGTTTGTCTGTTCTACCTGCAGCTGAGTCGAACGAGCTCACTTTGACTTCAGCAAACTCAGTAGATGGACAGAAATGGATGAGGGAGCTACCAGTATGGAGCACCACAAGTTTACCAGCAAGAACTCTGTAACCATCTCTTATCCTGCCAGCACTCCCCACTGCCATGGCTATCAAATGATGCTCACAGCAGTGATCTTCACCTCTCAGAGCTACCTCAACACCTTCTTCTCTCTGTCACACACTCCCCTCGTCACCAACCTCCCCATCACCTCTACTCCTCACAAACTCTACTGCTCACCGACCTCTCTTTGTCACCAAACACCCCTCCTCACCAATCTCCTCCTGTCAAAAACCTCCACTCTTCACCAACCTTCCCTCCTCACCAACCTCCACTTGTCACCACCACCACACCATAACTTGATGTTTATTTATTCAACTTTTACGATCTGTACTTTGCTGGCATCATTTACTGCCCATCCCTCAGTTACCTTGAGAAGGTTTGAACCGCCTTCTTGAAGCACTGCATTCCTTGTGGTGAAGGTGCTCCTGGACTTCTTGGTGGGGAGGACATTGCGGGATGTGTGTCCAGAGATCATGGAAGGATGGGGATAATGACTTGTGATTTGATGGAGAACCTGCAGATGGTGGCAATCTCTTGCATGGCTCTCCTTGTCCTTCTCAACAAAAAGATTTGTGAGCTCTCTCGGAGTGGCCTGGGTGAGTAATCGAGGTGCCATTGAGTGCCAGTGTGGAGGGAGTAGAAGTTTATGTTGTGATTGGGGTTGAATGAAATGAATTGTTTCATTCAAGATGGTGTGAAGATCGTTGAGTGTTGTCAGAACTGAATTCATTCAGGAAAGCAGAGACCATGTTTTCATGCTCCTGACTTGTCCCACACAGAGGGGAGAAGGGCTTTGGACTTCAAAAGGTGGATTACTGGCTGCAGAAAACTCAGCTCCTGATCTTCTTTTGTAGCCACAGGATCAATAGGCTGCTTTAGTTTAGTTTTTAGGTGACAAACTTCTGCAGATTTGTGACGGAGAGTACATTGACTGGTTGCATCATGGCCAGGTTTTGAAACACTAATGTCCTGGAATGGAAATGCCTACAAAAAGTAGTGGATACAGCCCAGTCCATCAAGGGCAAAGTCCTCCCCATCAGGAAAGACCTCCACCATCAGGTTATGCTCTCTTCCTGCTGGTACCTGAGCCTTAGGGCCCACACCAAGTTAAGAAACAGCTATCAGGCTTTTGAACCAGAGGGGATAAGTTTAACCAACTGCACTCATTTCATCACTGAACTGTTCCCACAACCTAGGGACTCAACTTTTAACTATCACATGTTCTTGATAATTATTGCTTATTTATTACTATTAATTCTTTGTACATTTGCACAGTTTGTTTTCCTGTGCATGTTAGTTAATTGACCGTGCTGTTGGATTCATTGATTCTATTCTGTTTATTGTATTGACTCTGAATGCTCTCAAGAAAATGAATCTCAGGGTTGTATACGGTGACAGATATTACATGTACTTTGATAATAAATTCACTTTGAACTTTGAACTCCCCCCAGATGTCAAAGTTGGTCGTTCAGCAATGGTATTGGGATTGGTTTGCTCTCGTCATGCGTATTGAACACTTCTGTTTGGATGCCATCCAGACACATCACACCATACATTGGTACATCAGAGCAGTAAAGAGAAAAGTGGAATGTGGAATGAAGTGTAGCAGCTGCAGAAAAAGTGCAATGCAGGCAAACAAATAAAGTGCATGGGGTAGACTGGGAGATGAAGAGAGGCCATTTAAGAGTCTGATAACAGCGGGATAGAGGTGTGCTTGGATTTGGCGGTATGTGCTTCATGTCAAAGGTCAGTGGGTTACAGTCACAAAGTCATACAGCACTGAAACAACCCCATCGGCCCCCTCTGTCCAATTAACTGCTTTCAATATGTTCACTTCTATGTCTCCAGTAGATACTCCATAAACGTTGTGAGAATCTCTACCTCCACCACGCTCTCAAGCAGATACTTTGGATTCCAGCCACCTGCTGGGTGAAACAATTCCTCGGTCCTCTGCATTTTGCCGACCAAGAGCACATTGGAGTCAGCAATGCTGCCATCTACCTGCTGAACAGAGCCTATCCCATTTGGATACGCAGGGCAGCACTGTGAGATCATGTTTTTTTTTGTTTTCTAGTGTCTTCAATACCATGCAGCTCTCATTGTTGGGGGAAAGGCTCTGTTCAATGCAGGTTGGCACTTCCACTGTATTCTGGATAATGGATTACCTGACTGGGAGACCACAGTTTGTGCAGCTTCAGAGCTGTGTGTCAGACATGGCTATAAGCAGCACTGGAATTCCACAGGGGACTGTATTGGCTCCCTTCCTGTTTACCCTGTATTCCTCAGGCTTTAGATGCAACACTGAGTCATGTCATCTGCAGAAATTCCCTGGTGACTCAGCAATAGTTGGGTGTATAAAGGGAGGATGGGAGGACGAATATAGGGCCCTGGTGGAGGACTTTGTCAAATGGTGCAAGCTGAATCATCAGCAGCTCAACATCGGTAAGACAAAGGAGATGGTGATGGACTTTAGGAAGGCTAAGCCTGCATTGTTCCCTGTTACTATTGATGGTGAGGACGTGGATGTGGTGAGGACCTACAAGTACCTGGGGGTGCACCTGGATGAAAGACTTGAGTGGAGCACCAACACAGAGACTGTGTACAAGAAGGGCCAGAGTTGCCTCTACTTCCTGAGACTGAGGTCCTTTGGACTATGCAAGCCTCTCCTTCACACGTTCTACCAGTCTGCTGTCCCCAGTGCAATCTTCTATACGGTGGTGTGCTGGGGCAATGGCATCAACACAGGTGATGCCAACAGGCTCAATAAACTGATTAGAAGAGCTGGCTCTGTTATAGGAGTCAAACCGGACACACTGGAGGCTGTGATGTTTTAGTAATGGACTGAAAGAACTGCACTGCTCTAAAGAGCGCAATATGAGGTCATTCTTACCCACGGCCATCAGGCTGTATAAATCAGCCATCCCCCCCTGTTAGATTGTTACTAGCCTCAGTTTACTAGAGCTCTCTCTGAGCTCTGTTTACCACACACTGATATCGCGGACACTCTGTGCAATACTGTGCAACATCACCATCACATCTTATCTGGACGGTGTTAATATGAGCCCATTGCTGTATAATATTATGGTAATATTTGAGCTACCAACTTATCAGTGTGAACCTGGAAATCTTGTAATCTTTGACTTGTAAATTTTATACATCTTATTTTTAAGGTAACATTTTTATCTTCTTGAATTCTAATATTTGTATATCTGTGCACTTGTAATGCTACTGTGACACAGTAATGTCCTTTGGGATCAATAAATTATCTATCTATCTATCTATCTATCTATCTATGTATCCTGTCTGCAGCACTCCAGCTGTCACCTAATCAGTTGTCTGAGTGACTTTGTACTTTGAGGTAGCACAGTGGCTTAGCTAGCATAGTCATTACCTCACAGCACCAAAGACCCAGGTTCAATCTTGACCTTGGGTGCTGGCTGTGTGGAGGCTGCATGTTCTCCCTGTGACCACCTGCGATTCTCTGGGTTCTCTGTTTTCCTCCCACATAGGTAGAGTCTGGGGAGCAATGGTGGGAATGTGAAGAGAATAAAAAATGGGATTATATAAGATGAGTGTACACAGGTGGTTAATGGTTGGTACCAACTTGGAGGAACGAAGAGATGGTTTCCATGCTGCATCTCCCCAATTCTGTCATCTGCTCCTTGCCCTTTGTCCCCCCAAGCCCTGGTGAATGAAAGTAGGTATCCCACATGACACTTTTACTGCTTTATCGACCTGTCCTGCCCTAGTCAGGGATCCGTGGTGCTCTGTTCTCAGTGCACCCTGGGACCGACCAACTCTCTTCTTGTCACTTTTCCCTTCCCAGTCCTCCCTTCTGTCACCCTGCAATTCTGTCCCAAGCTTTGTGGCAGTCTAACCATGTAACTCCTTCAGCTCGACTTCCTCGTTTCTTCTTACCATCCTTCCCTGAACCCCACTGCCTGCTCCTTTACTTTTGAAACTTTCTGAACCACCATTGCAATGGTTTTACGGAGTCTTTTCATACTTATTACTTCATCATTATGTTGAATATGTCCCTCAGATAATTATCCCACCAATCCGTCAAACACCGGCAGTCTGGACTCTCTTGTCTACATCCTTCCACCGGCTTAGAGCCACCATCTCACCAGCAGTCTCCTACTGGGCAGCCTGCACTGGGATGTTGATTCTCAGAATGATAATTAAGAGGGAAACCTGTGCTCCTGTGTACCACCAACATAACTCCTCAATGGCATCTTCATTCCCTCCCTGTACATCCCAGGATTTTTTTTCTCATGTCTTTGTCCTGAGTCTTTGCAGACAATTGGGAGGAGTTGTGACTGTAAAGCAGAACTGAACTCACCCATTGAATGCAATAGCCAGGGATAGAGTGAAGGTGACCGTAAGGGAGGGAGTGCTTCAGTTTTCCAAAGAGGCTGCTGAATTTTTGATTGATTATAAAATCTGACCCATGTTACAGGCTCAGTGATCCAGATTTCAAACTGTCAGGCTGATCTCTTCAGTATTATTACAAGCTTAGCCCATGCTTGAAAGATCTGGTCAGATTGGATGAATGGTGGAAGAGTGCCGTCTGCTGCTAATGTCACTCCTGAAACGTGAAGTCTCCATCCTGCTTCAGCCAGACATTACATTGGACAGGAATGGTCAATCTATGAACAGTTCTTCACAGAAGGTGCCGGACACTGTTAGGATCCATTTATTGAAACAGAAATTAGATGTCTAGTGTTCAAAAATATCACAGTGTTTCTAGGTAACGTGACACATAATGAACAGTAGAAGTTGTAAGGACAGGAGGAGTAGATCAAATGAGTACACAGTATTGTACCAAGAAAAAGATACGAGAAGCCTGCATTACAGCTGGGAGATTAGTGCTCCAGAAAGCAGCGTGTATCATAATTTTCCATAATGGAAAGCTGTGCTGTCTACACATGGGTGAGGAATGTGAGAAGGAAAAGCTTATATTTACTTTTATATACTTGTATTTGCAAAAGTTCAGTGAGAATAAAATTTCTTTCATGTCTCAAATTTTTTGGGAGGCGATTTTTAGACTGTGTAAGGGTGGATTTTTGTTCACCAAATGCATATAATGTGGTGGTGGGTAGCCACCTGGACAGCAAATGTATTGAATGAGGTGGTGGTTAATGTGGTGGGCAATCACCTTGAAAGCAAATGTATATAATGTGGTGCTGTGTAATGTATAGAATGTGGTGGTGGGTAATGTATATAATGTGCTGGTGAGTAATGTCTAGAATGTGGTGGTGGGTAATCACCTGGACAGCAAATGTATAGAATGTGGTGCTGGGTGATGTATAGAATGTGCTGCTGGGTTATCACCCGGACAGAAAATGTATAGAATGTGGTGCTGGGTGATGTATAGAATGTGGTGGTGGGCAATCACCTGGACAGAAAATGTATGGAATGTGGTGCTGGGTAATGTATAGAATGTGGTGCTGGGTAATCACCTGGACAGCAAATGTATAGAATGTGCTGGTGGGTAATCACCTGGACAGCAAATATATATAATATGCTGGTGGATAATGTATGGAATGTGGTGGTGAGTAATGTATAGGATGTGGTACTGGGTTATATATAGAATATGGTGCTGTGTAATCACCTGGGCAGCAAATGTATAGAATGTGATGGTGGGTAATGTATAGAATGTGGTGCTGGGTAATCACCTGGACAGCAAGTGATGGGAAAAAAGTGACAAACTCAAATGGGAAAATAATGCAACGTACAGAGAAGTTATTGCAAAAATGATATTGCTTACCTGTAAGTGATCGAGCTAGTTTGCCTTTCTTTTGCGAATCATCAGCTAAGCAAACCGATCTCCTCTGTGGCACAAGGGAATAAAAAGTAACTGATGGGTAAGAGTCCCTGTCTCCCAACATCAGTGACCGATCAGTGTGTGAGCACAGAGCACAGCAGTTTCTACCCAACAGTGGACAGCCCCACACCTACACCAGCCTTCATTAGAGACTTGGGCCCACCGAAGAGAAGGTCCCAGTCTCGTTGCAGCCACGATACATAGTTACAACCTAAACTGTCAACAACTCCTCTCCCCCTCAGATGCTGCTCGAGCTGCTGATTTCTTTGGCACATTGCTTTTTGCTTACTGGAAGAGCTTTTTGCTTTTTTGCTTTTTGCCACTTCCTTGTGCAGATATCGCAGAGAATCGGTGTGCTGAGCATTGACACATGCTTGACGGAACAGCTGATCAACTCTCCCTTTCAAAGAACGTTCACCCAACAACATTATTTATTGTCCTTTACTTAACTGCAAGTAGCCTGCAAAGGAGATTACTACTGGTTTCACTGTTACTGGGAAGCAATTAACTTTAAATTAAACTTCCCAATCAGGAGCAATATTTACATACATTGCTCCAAAATGATCGTACCTTTTACTGAGAGTTTACCATCAAAATGGGCTTCACCGGTCAGTGTTTTTCATCCTTGCTGAAATGGGAGTTAGATGCTGGCCATTCCTGATCCACATTCTGCTCTGGACTCAGTACTGAGACCAGCCAGTGGGACGTGGCTGTAATGAACTGACCGAGGGGAACGATGGCTTACGCCAGGTTTGACTTGCTCATCCTGGGTTGTTGGATTCAGTTATTCAGCATAGTTGAAAAAAAAACTGGAATTAAGTGTCTTATTTTTCTCTTAATTAAACTTAATGGTCTTAAATAATTTTATCACTTGAGTTTATATATAATTTTTTTTTCATGTTTTAATTATCTAACTGTTATTATTTTTTATCATTTCAAAGCATCTTCATAGCCTTTAACAAAAGAGCTCTGAAGGGAAAGAACACTCAGCGCCCAGTCCCTGGGATCTTATTGCTGCCAGCAATATTGTCTGGAGGGACTTTCACCCCCTGAAAGTATGCATGTCTATGGGAATAATGTGGGTGGCAAGCACAATGAAGGGCAAGATCAGGCATATTCCAGTCCACACAGCTCACTGACTGACCGATCACCAGTCAGGCAGCTACTTGGAAAGTAGGTAGTAAGTTTGGCTTATGGATATCTCCGGTTGAGAGAAAGCATTGCTTATGTACGCTGAGTAAACTCTTCTCTAATCTTTGCAGGGAAAGTAAAATCACAACAGGCAGCTTCATATATGTGTGAATATCTGCCAATGCAATCTTCCAAAAGCAACACTTCATAACTCATTAGACAAGGTCTCAGGCTGGGGTTTCTTCATTGGGACAAAGTATGCTCAATGAGAGGTTTAGTTGTACCTTATCAAATTATGCAGCTTGTCTGGTTGAGCGGGAGTTCCAATTTCTCTTACCAGAGAGGTCAAAAGCTAGAGCAATGTACTTGTGTTAGATGGTGGAAGGTCTGCAGGACAGTTCAATAAATCCTTTTACCCAGGGGCTGGGGAGGGACTGCAACTGAGAGGTGGAAACCAATAATTTACAAGTACCTGATGACCACTAGAAATATCATGATTACAGGCTGAGAGCTGGGAACAGGGAACAGGCCACAAGCTGGGAACAGGGAACAGGCCAAGAGCTGGGAACAGGGAACAGTCCACAAGCTGGGAACAGGGAACAGGCCAAGAGCTGGGAACAGGAAACAGGCCACAAGCTGGGGACAGGGAACAGGCCAAGAGCTGGGAACAGGAAACAGGCCACAAGCTGGGAACAGGGAACAGGCCAAGAGCTGGGAACAGGGAACAGTCCTCAAGCTGGGGACAGGGAACAGGCCAAGAGCTGGGAACAGGGAACAGGCCACAAGCTGGGAACAGGGAACAGGCCAAGAGCTGGGAACAGGGAACAGTCCACAAGCTGGGGACAGGGAACAGGCCAAGAGCTGGGAACAGGAAACAGGCCACAAGCTGGGAACAGGGAACAGGCCAAGAGCTGGGAACAGGGAACAGTCCTCAAGCTGGGGACAGGGAACAGGCCAAGAGCTGGGAACAGGAAACAGGCCACAAGCTGGGAACAGGGAACAGGCCAAGAGCTGGGAACAGGAAACAGGTCAAAAGTTGGGAACAGCAAACGGGCCAAGAGCTGGGAACAGGAAACAGGCCAAGAGTTGGGGACAGGGAACAGGCCAAGAGTTGGTGACAGGGAACAGACCAAGAGCTGGGAGCAGGAAGCAGGAAAGAAATTTTAAATAAAAGCAAATGGGCGAAGATGGGAATTCTGCACATCACACATCATTAAGAGGCATTGGGTCATACATTGTACAAGTGAGATCTGAAAAAAGCCAGCAGGGGCAGTCGGGACATCCTCCACATCAGAGACCACTAGGAGCCATTGGTTGTGTATGGAGAGAGCGAAATTTGAAAAAAAAAGCCAGCGGGGGCTGTTGGGACATACCCAGCATCCTAGCAACACACACAAAATGCTGGAAGAACTCCACCATTAGCAGCATAGATCGCTAGGGACCAGTGGATTATGCATCGTGGGAGCGAGATTTGAAAAGAGCGAGCGGGGTACTCAGGACATTCTCTGTGCTACAGATCACCAGATGGTTTTGGATTGTACAAAGCGGTAGTGAGAATTGAAGAAAAAATAATGGACGCTGTCGAAACATCACTAGGAATCATAGTATTGTGTGCAGTGTGAGCGAGATTTGAAGAGAAAGCCAGCGACGCAGTCAGACATTCTGCATGCCGCAGTTTGTTAGCCGCCACTGGTTTGTACGTAGTGGAAGTGGGATTTAAAAATAGGTGAGCCAGGCTGTCGGGCATTCTACACACCACAGATTCTACATTCTACACACCACAGATTGCTTGGAGCTGTTGGGTTGTGCGCAGGAGAGATTTCAAAGAGAGGGAGGGTGGAGGCAGCGAGGATAGGACATCGGCACGCCGCAGATCGCGGTGAGATTCAGAACTTTGGCAGTAAAAAGAGCTTAGGCTTAAGTGGAGTGGCCATGGTGTGAGTGTTCAGTGTTAGAGTGAGAAGTTGAGGCTTTGGCTCATCGAGGCTTCAAAAAAGAGAGGCGGAAGGTCTAGGTAGAGTTTTCTGGGTAACTTTCTTTCTGTCCTTTTGCAGTGCGAATGCCAAACTAGGTAGTGGGACGCTCCCCTTGCAGGATATGGGGAGTTAGGGCGAAGAAAAAGCATTTCAGGATGTATATTGTATACAGTTCTCTGACATTAAGTGTACTTTTGAAACCTCCAGTGTCTCTGATGACTATACCTGCAAAATGCGCATTCAGTTACATCTTCCTTCAAACTGTTTTGAATTGCAGTAGGATGAGCTCTGGATCACTTGGCACCATGGTAACTTAGTGCTTATCGTTATGCAATTACGTGTCGGGGTGTTGGAGTTCACAGTTCAATCCTGGCATTCTCTGTCATGAGGAATGTGTGGGTTTTCTCCGGGTGCTCTAGTTTCCTCCCACAGTCCAAAGACATACCATTAGTAGGCTATTTGGTCATTGTAAATTGCCCTGTGTTTAGGTAAAGATTGAATTGGGGTTGTCGGGTGCTCTTGGGTGGCGCAGCCAGATGTGCTCTGTATTTCTAAATAAATAAATTACTTTGGGAGGCTGAGGGGTTGGATGACAGACAATACAGGGAAGCAGGTACACTGAACCTGCAGGGTATAAGTAACTGGGTGACCATCAGGAGGGGGAAAGGGCACAGGCAATAGGCCTGTTCAGGGCATCAGAGTTTACAGACAGAATGGGATTGAGAGAGATAATAAATCAGCCATGATGGATTGCTGAAGCAGACTCAATAGGCCAAGGTGCCTGATTCTACTCCTGTGTCTTATGGCTGCCAGTGTCTTATGACCTCTGTGCCTGTTCGCCTGAACACTGCTGTGGGGAGAAATGAAGGCAGAGGAAAGCCACGGTGGTCAGATATCTGACACTGTGTCTTAGAAAGGAATGGGGGAGAAGACATGAGCTGCAGAGATCAAAAATTCATTGATTAGGGGAACAGGCAGGAGGATCGCTGGCTGTGAACATGATTCCTGGATGGTATGTTGCTTCCTGGTGCCAGGGTCAAGAGCATCTTGGATCAAATGGGGAGTGAGTAGCCAGAGGTCATGGTCCACATCCATACCATTGACATGGGGAGGAAGGCTGAGAAGATCCTGCAAAGTGAGTTTGGGGAGTTAGGTACTAAGTTAAAGAACAGGACCTCCTAGGTTGTGATCCCAGGAATGATACCCAATCCACATGTTACTGCGGCCAGAAATAATAAGATAATACTCATGACTAAGGAGGTGTCGCAGGAGGGAGGGCTGGCTTTCACATTTTTGGATCATTGGGCTCTCTTTCAGGGAAGGTACTGATGAGACAGGAGAGGGACAAATATTATTGTGGAAAGGTTTGCTGGAACTTCACAGGGGCTGTTTAAGCTAGAGTTGCAGGGTATGGGACAACAGAGCACCAAAGCAGACAGTGGAGTGGACATGTGAAAAGAGGTCGTTAAGCCAATACAAAGACAGGAATTGAAGGGTTGAGCAAAGTGGGAATGATGTTCTTGGTTGGGCCTATTTCAATGTAAGGAGTATTGTAGGAAAAGCGGATCAGCTAAGAGCAAGGCTCAGCATGGGGACTTACGATATTTTAGCCTCAGTGAGAGGTGGTTGCAGGAACAGTAGGATTGCCAGCTCATTATTCTGGGGTTCCATAGTTTTAGACGTGATAGAGTAGGAAGCATTAAAGGGGGAGGGTGGTGTGACTAGACAGGGAAAACGTCAGGGCAGTGATCAGACAGGACAGACTGGAGACTCATCCATTGAGGCTGTATGGGTGGAACAGAGGAAGAAGAAAGGGACAACCATGTTAATGGGATTATATTATAGACCATCCAACAGTCAGCAAGACTTAGAAGTGCAAGTTTGTAGAGAAATCGCAGACAGTTTTTTAATTTTCCACATATGGACTGAAATCTCATATTGTGAAAGGCTGGATGAGATACAGTTTGCCAAGTGCGTTCAGGAACACACTTCTTAAATAATATATAAAGGTCCCACCAGAGATAGTGTGTTACCGGATCTCCCATTTGGGATGTGTTACCGGATCTCCCATTTGGGATGTGTTACCGAATCTCCCATTTGGGATGTGTTATCAGATCTCCCATTTGGGATGTGTTACCGGATCTCCCATTCGGGATGTATTATCAGATTTCCCATTCAGGATGTGTTACCAGATCTCCCATTCGAGATGTGTTACCGGATCTCCCATTAGGGATGTTTTATCAGATCTCCCATTCGAGATGTGTTACCGGATCTCCCATTAGGGATGTTTTATCAGATCTCCCATTCGAGATGTGTTACCGGATCTCCCATTCGGGATGTTTTACCGGACCTCCCATTCGGGATGTATTATCAGATTTCCCATTCAGGATGTGTTACCAGATCTCCCATTCGGGATGTTTTACTGGACCTTCTATTCTGGATGTTTTACCGGATCTCCCATTTGAGATGTGTTACCAGATCTCCCATTCGGGATGTGTTACCAGATCTCCCATTTGGGATGTGTTACCGGATCGGCTGATTGGGATGCGATACCAGATCTTCTATTTGGGCATTCCCCTCGATAATAATTATACAACTTTAGATACCATTGAGGGGGATGACCTACCGGGGGGAGCCACAGTGACTGGGTCTCTGGTACAGAGTCTGGTGTGTGGGACAGAAATGAGATTCTGTGGGCGTGATTGAGATATCCGTATGGTATGTTGTCTCCCAGGAGCCAGGATCAGGGATGTCTCGGATCTAATCCATGGAATTCTCAAGGGGAAGTGTGAGCAGCCAGAATTCTTGGTGTATATTGGCACCAGTGGCTTAGGTAGATAAGGTGAGGAGGTCTTGAAGAGAGATTTAGTGAGCTAGGTAGAAAGCTAAGAGACAAGACCTCCAGGGTAGTAATCTCTCAGTTGCTGCCTGTGCCATGTGCCAATGAGGGTCAGAATTGGATGATTTGGCAGCTGAAAGCATGGCTGAGGAACTGATGCGGGGTTGAGGGTTCAGATGTATGATTCATTGGGATCTCTTCTGGGTAAGGTATAATCTGTACAAAAGGGACGGGTTACACCTGAACCAGAGGGGGTCCAATATCTGTACAGGCAGGTTAGCTAGAGGTATTTGGGAGGGTTTAAACTAATGTAGCCAGGGGATAGGAACTGGAATGATAGTACTGAAGATTAAGTAGCTGGCTTAAAAACAGAGGCAATATGTCATGAGGAATGGCTGTTGATAGAACAAATTTGCAGTCAACAGGTTGACTTGGGACGTAAAAGGCAGACAAAATCAGAAGGGGTGAATACAGGGCTGAAAGTGTTATATTTGAATGCGCACAGTATATGGAATAAGGTCGATGAACTTGTAGCGCAGTTAGAGATTGGCAGCTATGATGTTGGAGGCATCACTGAATCATGGCTGAAAGAAGATTATAACTGGGAACTTAATGTCCAAGGATACACATTGTATTGAAAAGACAAGCAGGAAGGCAGAGGGGGCGGAGTTGCTCTGTTGGTAAAAATTTAATTTAAATTTTTGGAAAGAGGTGACATAGGGTCAAAAGGTTTTGAACGGAGCTAGGAAATTGCAAGAATTAAAAGACCCTGATGGAAGTTGTATACAGACCTCCTTGGAATACAAATGGTTTAAACCATCCAATAAAACGGAAAAAGATTTTCAAAGTATTCCAAAGACTGAATGCTCGTATTATTTTTCCACAAGAAACTCATGTAAGGAAAGAGGATAATCAATGCTTCTTTAAGTTTTGGGAAGGACAACAATACCACACCAATGCTCAAGCCAGAATTAAAGGCGTTTCAATCTTTATAGATTCATTAATTACATTTATCTATCAAGGCACTATCTCAGATCCTAATGGTAGATTTTTGCTAATCACTGGGGTACTTTTTAATAAAAAGGTTGCTGTGGTTAATGTTTACGCTCCGAACGTAGATTATCCTGAGTTTTTTAAACACCTACTCACTTCCCTTCCTAACTTAGATGAGTATATATTGATAATGGGCGGTAACTTTAACATATGTTTGAATCCCATGTTGGACAGATCCATAGGTAGTCCGGCTTTACTGAATAAGTCGGCTACTCTTATTAACTCTTTTATGTTGGATTCTGGGATTTCAGAAATTTGGAGATTTCTACATCCAAACGATAAAGAATTCTCCTTTTTTTTCACATGTTCATCGTTCTTATTCCCAAATTGACCATTTTTTTATTGACGCTCGATTAATCCCAGCTGTAGTTGACTGTAAGTACGGTATTATTGCCATTTCGGATCATGCTCCAATGAAACTTTCTATCAAGTTAATGGATACTGCTTCTACTAATAGACAATGGCGATTTAACCCTACTTTGCTTCAAGATTCGGACTTTGTCAACTTTATAAAGGAACAGAATGATTTCTTCTTTTCAACTAATACTAGGGAAGAAGTTTCCAATGGAACTGTTTGGGATGCTTTTAAAGCCTATATTCGTGGTCAGATTATTTCCTATTGGGCTGGTTTGAAAAGGCCTGTTAAGAACGAAATACTCTCGTTGGTTGATAAAATTAAAGAAATCGATATAAAATATGCTATTTCTCCCAGTAAGGAGCTATACAAACACAGAGTTGAGCTTCAATTGAAACATAGCTTATTATTAACATCCTCGATTGAAAATCAATTAATGAGAACTAGAATTGATTTTTATATTCATAGTGATAAATCGGGTAAACTATTGGCTAATCAATTGAAACTCAATTCGGTTAAATGTCAAATTACTAAGATTCGTAAACATGATGATACTTTGACAGTTGATCATGTTGGGATAAACAAAACCTTTCAAGAATTTTATACCTCTCTATACCACTCTGATTTTCCTCATGATTCTAATTTCATGCATGATTTTTTAGGTAAGCTGAATTTTTCGAAATTATCACCCGAAGATTGTTTATCATTAGAAACTCCTATTTCAGAGGAAGAAATAATAACTGCAATCTCATCATTGAATTCTGGTAAAGCACCCGGTCCGGACGGGTTTACAGTGGAATTTTTAAAATTCTTTTCCTCCATTCTCCCTCCGAGGTTGTCTAGAATATTCAAAGAAGCAATCAGTTTAGGTAAATTACCACAATCATTTTATGAAGCTTCTATCTCTCTAATTCTTAAAAAAAATAAAGATCCTGCTGATTGTGCATCATACAGACCGATATCTCTTCTGAATGTAGATTCAAAAATTTTTTCAAAATTTCTAGCAACTAGGTTAGAGAAGGTATTACCTCAAATTATATCTATGGATCAAACCGGATTTATTAAAAATCGTTATTCATCTTTTAATATTAGGAGGTTAATGAATATTGTTTATACCCCTTCACTTACTACCCCAGAATGTATTATCTCGTTAGATGCCGAGAAAGCCTTGACAGAGTTGAATGGCCTTATTTATTTAATGTCCTTGAGAAATTTAATTTTAGTCTGACATTTATATCTTGGATTATATTGTTATATTACTCCCCGGTAGCCTCGGTTTATACTAATAATCATAGATCTCCTTTTTCTCGGCACTTTCGTGGCACTAGGCAAGGATGTTCTCTTAGTCCTTTATTAATCAATATCGCCCTTGAACCTTTAGCAATTGCTATCCGCGACTCGCCCAATATTTTTGGTATTACCCGCGGAAATGAAATACATAAACTATCACTATATGCAGATGATTTGTTGCTATACATCTCTAACCCGGAGAAGTCAATTCCTACTATTCCAGATTTGTTGGCTCAATTTAGTAATTTTTCTGGTTACAAACTGAATCTTAATAAGAGTGAATTATTTCCCTTAAATAAGCAGGTACCTATCTATGGACGTTTACCATTTAAATTGGTTATTGATTCATTTATATATTTAGGGATAACAATTACGAAAAAGTATAAAGATTTATTTAAAGCTAATTTTTTACCTTTAATTGATCAGATTAAGCTTTTGTTTATTAAATGGTCACCAATCTCTTTGTCTTTAATTGGTCGAATTAATGCTATTAAGATGATTATTTTGCCCAAATTTCTATATGTATTTCAATCGATTCCAATTTTTATCCCAAAATCTTTTTTTGATAACGTAGATTCAAAAATTTCCTCATATATACGGCAGAACAAAAATCCTAGGTTAAGTAAAATGTATTTACAAAAACCTAAAAAGGAGCGGGGGCTTGTCCTCCCGAATTTTAGATTCTATTATTGGGCAATTAATATTCGATGTTTAAAATTTTGGTTACGAGATTTGGATGTACCTTTAAATCCACACTGGGTAAATCTCGAATGTAATTCTTTACAAGGATTTTCTTTGGGTTCGGTTTTAGGAACTTCGCTTCCTTTTAATTCTTCTAAATTGTATAAACAAATGAATAATCCAATAGTTAAGCATACTTTACGTATATGGTTTCAATTTCGAAGATTTTTTGGGTTTAATCAATTTATTTTAGCAAGTCCTATCTTACCTAATTTCCTTTTTCAACCTTCCACTATGGATAAAGCTTACTTTGATTGGAAAACCAAAGGTATAGTACGTTTTCGTGATTTATTTTTGGATAATTGTTTCATGTCTTTTGATCAACTTTCTAATAAATGTAACTTACCCAGATCTCACTTTTTTAGATATTTACAGATTAGAAACTTCTTAATTACTGTTTCTCCTAATTTTCCACACCCATACCCAATGGACACTTTGGAAAAAATTTTAGATTTAAATCTTTCTCAGAAAAGTGTTGTAGCAATTATATATAATGTAGTTATGAATTTATCCTCTGATGTTTCCAATAAAATTAAAGCTGATTGGGAAAGAGAACTTAAGATTGTTATACCGACTGAAAAATGGGAAAAAATTCTTCAATTGGTTAATTTATCCTCTATATGTGCCAAACATGCATTGATACAGTCTAAAGTAGTGCACAGGGCCCATATGTCCAAAGATAAACTATCTCGTTATTACTCTTACATTAACCCAATATGTGATAGATGTCATTGCGAGATAGCTTCTTTAACTCACATATTTTGTGCATGTTCTTTGTTGGAAAAATATTGGAAAGATATTTTTGTCATTATTTCAACGGTTTTGAATATAGACTTATTACCTCACCCAATTACTGCTATCTTTGGATTACCAATGATAGATTCAAGTTATTTAACCTCTTTGATGATTGCATTTCTTACTCTAACAGCTAGAAGATCTATTTTGCTGAATTGGAAGGAGATTAACCCTCCTACTGTATTCCAATGGCTTTCACAAACTATGGTGTGTTTGAATTTGGAAAAAATTAGGAGCGCGGTTTATGACCCTTCCAATAAATTTGAAAAAACTTGGAGGCCATTTATTCAGCATTTTCATTTGATGTAAGTTGATCATTTCCAAACTTGTTTTATCTCTCTGTACTGCTGGTTGAGAGGAGCAGAGTCGTCGACCCTAAGGTTTTCTTCTTTCCCATTTTTAAGTTGTTAGTATTGCCCAGGTCTTTAGTTTAGTTGACTAATTCTGTTTAGTTTAGTTTTTTTTTTGGGATAGGGTTTTTTTTTCTTTTTTTTTCTTTTTCATGTTTGTTTTCAGTTTTTTTTTGCTTTGTATTATTCATTCCTATTCTACATGATTGGAAGTTTTGTCAATTTACACTATTTGGTCTTACAATTATTTATTTTAACTGGAACAATGTATCTCCTACTATTTGTATTATTGCTATGTTATGTTTTCATTCTATGAAATTAATAAAAAGATTGAAAAAGAAAGGAAGTTGTATACAGACCCCCAAACAGTAGTAAGAATGTGGTCTACAAATTTCAATGGGAGGTAAAAAAATGCATGCCAAAAGGGTGAATGTTACAATAGTCATGGGGGATTTTAGTATGCAGGTAGATTGGGAGATTCAAATTGGTGTGGGTTTCCAAGAGGGGGAATTTCTTGATGCTTACAGGATGGCTTTTTAGATCAGTTCATGGTTGAGCCCACTATGGGATCAGTTATTCTGGATTGGGTGTTCTGCAATGAACCAGAATTGATTAGAGAGCTTAAGGTAAAAGAACCCTAAAGGGTAAGTGATCTTAATATGACTGAATTCACCCTGAAATTTGAGAAAATGAAACTAAAGTCAGATGTATCAGTATTACAGTTGAGTAAAGGGAATTACAGAGGCATGAGAGAGAAGTTGGCTAGCATTGATTGGAAAAGAACACCGGCAGGGATGATGGCAGAGCAGCAATGGTTGGAATTTCTGGAAGAAATTCAGAAGGCACAGGGTATATACATCCCAAAAAGGAAGAGGTATTCTAAAGGAAAGATGATAGGTACGTAGGTAACAAGAGAAGTCAAAGCCAGCATAAAAGCCAAAGAGAGGGCATGTCATGGAACAAAAATTAGTAGGAAGTTAGAGGATTGGGAAGCTTTTAAAACTGACTGAAGGCAACTAAAACATCATTAAGAAGGTAAAAATGGAATATGAGAGTAAGCTAACCAATAATATTAAAAAGGATATCAGAAGTTTCTTCAGAGACATTAAGTGTAAAAGAAAAGTGAGAGTGGATATTGGACCACTAGAAAACGATGCTGGCGAGGTAGTAATGGGGGACAATGAAATGGCAGATGAACAGAGTAAGTATTCTGCATCAGTCTTCAATGTGGAAGACACTAGCAGTATGGTGGAAGTTCCATGTGTCAGTGCTCACAAAGTGTGTGAAGTTACTATAACTAGAGAAGGTTACTGGGAAACTGAAAGGTCTGAAAGAAGATAAGTCACCCTGGACCAGATGGTGTACACCCAAGCGTTCTGAAAGAGGTGGCTGAGGAGATTGTGGAGGCATTAGTAATGATCTTTCAAGAATCACTAGATTCTGGAATGGTTCTGGAAGACTACAAAATTGCAAATGTCACACCACACTTCAAGAAGGGAGAGAGGCAGGAGAAAGGAAATGATAGACCAGTTAGTCTGACCTCAGAGGCTGGGAAGATGTTGGAATCGATTTTTTTAGGGATGAGATCTCAGGGTACTTAGAGGGCACATGATAAAATAGGCCATAGTCAGTATGGTTTCCCTAAGGGAAAATCTTGCCTGACAACTCAATTGGAATTCTTTGAAGAAGTAACAAGCAGGATAGACAGAGGAAAATCAGTTGATGTTGTGCATTTGGATTTTCAGAAGTCCTTTGACAAGATGCCATGCATGAGGCTGCTTAACAAGCTGAGCCCATGGTATTACAGGAAACTACCTTTGTTGCCTGGGAACTCCAAAAATTCAAATTTGACATTGTTGCTCTGAGTGAGAACCGCAGAATTGGAGAAGGGCAACCAAGAGCAAGGTCAGTCCACCTTTCTCTGAAGATAACTTGATCCTGAACAACCAAGGATCCATGGAGTAGGTTTTGCCATCCGAAACAGCCTACTTCAGAAGCTGACAGAGCAACCACTGGGAATCAATGGACATCTCATGACTCTGTGAATCCAGCTTGTCAAGAACCAACATGCCACCATCATCAGCATCTATGCTCCAACTATGAACGCTGAAGATGAAGTAAAAATGAACTTCTACACCCAACTTGACGACATCCTTTCCTCTGCTCCCAACAACGACAAGATCATTCTCTCGGGAGACTTCAATGCCAGAGTCGGGAAAGATCATAGGCTCTAGACTGGAATAATAAGCAAGGAAGGAGTTGGCAAGGTCAACTCAAATGGAACACTCCTCCTCACCAAATGTGCTAAACACAACCTGGTGATTACAAACACCCTATTTTGCCAGAAAAATAGGCACAAAGTCTCCTGGCAGCATCCACGCTCCAAACACTGGCACCTCATCAACTACACCATCGTACGATCTCGGGACTAACAAGATGTACTGATAACAAGATTACTGGTGCCAACGAGTGCTGGACGGACCATCGACTCATCTCATCCACCATGAGAATGAAGACTCGGCCCAAAATGAAACACCAAAATCAGAACGCTATTAAGAAATTCAATGTTGACATCCTTCAAGACATCAACCATGTACAGAATTTCCAATAACATCTTCAAGAACAACTGCCTCAACAAATCCCACCATCTGTAGAAGAACACTGGAATCAATTGAAGAACACTATCATCACCTCCTGCAAATAAACAATTGGGTTCAAGTTGAAAAAACATCAGGATTGGTTCGATGACAACGACAAATTATTCCAACAACTCATCAATGAAAAGAGAAAAGCTTTCATCACCTTACAAAATGACCAGCAATCGGCTAACAAAAGGAAACACGATCAGGAATGCAAGGCTGCAGTCCAGAAGAGCACCCGAAACCTGAAAAACCTTTGGTGGAGGCAGAAAGTTCAGGAAATCCAACACTAGCAGACGCCAACGAAACTTGAGGCTTTTTCAATGCATCTAAAGCTATTTTTGGCCCATCCACTCATGGTCAAGCCCCTCTCAAAAGCAAAGATGGTTCAACCATCCTAAAGAGCAATGCTGACATCAATTCTAGATGGAGGGAACACCTTGAAGATCCTCTAAATCAAATTGTCTCATTTGACAGGAATGTGTTTAATAACATTCAAAACAGCACGTTGACAATTCCCTAAGCAAAATGCCAACGCTTGAAGAAGTCAAGGAAGCCATCATAACCTTGAAAAGCAACAAGGCCGCTGGACTCGATGGAATACCAGCCGAGATCTACAAAATTGGAGGTAACCCACTTCTTTACCAACTGCATCAACTTCTCATCAAGATCTGGATAAATGAAGACGTACCAGCAGACTTTAGAGACTTTAGAGACAAAGCAATCAATCCGAATGCGAAAACTATTGTGGAATTTCCTTGTTGGCAACAGCAGGAAAGATCCTCACCCGCATCATGAACAACCAGCTCAGGCCTGTAGTTGAGAAGATCCTTCTGGAGACACAAGCCAGTTTTAGACCATCACATGGAGCAATTGACATGATCTTCATAATGCAACAACTACAAGAAAGATGTCATGAACAACTTCAACCTTTATACATGATAAAGTCCCACATAGGAGATTAGTGGGCAAAATTAGGGCATGTGGTATTGGGGGCAGAGTACTGACATGGATTGAAAATTGGCCAGCTGACAGAAAACAAAGAGTAGCGATTAACGGGTCCCTTTCGGAATGGCAGGCAGTGACCAGTGGGGTACCGCAGGGTTCAGTGCTGGGACCGCAGCTATTTACAATATATATTAATGATTTAGATGGGGGAATTAAAAGTAACATTAACAAATATGCTGATGACACAAAGCTGGGTGGCAGTGTGAAATGTGAGGAGGATGTTATGAGAATGCAGGGTGACTTGGACAGGCTGGGTGAGTGGGCAGATGCATGGCAGATACAGTTTAATGTGGATAAGTGTGAGGTTATCCATTTTGGTGCTAAGAACAGGAAGGCAGATTATTATCTAAATGGAGTCAAGTTAGGAAAAGGGGAAGCACAACGAGATCTAGGTGTTCTTGTACATCAGTCACTGAAAACAAGCATGCTAGTACAACAGGCAGTGAAGAAAGCTAATGGCATGCTGGCCTTCATAACAAGGGGAGTTGAGTATAAGAGCAGAAAGGTCCTTCTGCAGCTGTACAGGGCCCTGGTGAGACCACACCTGGAGTACTGTGTGCAGTTTTGGTCTCCAAATTTGAGGAAGGACATTCTTGCTATTGAGGGAGTGCAGCGTAGGTTCACGAGGTTAATTCCCGGGATGGTGGGACTGTCAAATGTCGAAAGATTGGAGCGACTGGGCTTGTATACTCTGGAATTTAGAAGGCTGAGAGGGGATCTTATTGAAACATATAAGATTATTAAGAGATTGGACATGCTGCAGGCAAGAAGCATGTTCCTGCTGATGGGTGAGTCCAGAACCAGAGGCCACAGTTTAAGTATTAGGGGTAGGCAATTTAGAACGGAGTTGAGGAAAAACTTTTTCACCCAGAGAGTGGTGGATATATAGAATGCTCTGCCCCAGAAGGCTGTGGAGGCCAAGTCTCTGGATGCTTTCAAAAAAGAGATGGATAGAGCTCTTAAAGATAGCGGAATCAAAGGTTATGGGGATAGGGCAGGAACTGGGTACTGATAGTGGATGATCAGCCATGATCATAGTGAATGGCGGTGCTGGCTCAAAGGGCCAAATGGCCTACTCCTGCACCTATTGTCTATTGTCTATTGTACATGTCATTCATCGACCTCACCAAAGCCTTTGATTTGGTATCAAGGGAACTCCTATGGGATGTCCTATCCTCCTATGGATGCCCTGAAAAGTACATTTGAATCCTGAGACTCCTCCACGATGGCATGTTTGCCACAGTCATGGTCAGCAATAGTAACTGTGAATCTTTTCAAGTTAGATCAGGAGTAAAACAGGGATGCATGATTGCCCCAACTTTGTTCACCATCTTCATTGCGACAATCATCCACATCGTCAAGGACGACCAACCCGCAGGAATCAAAATTGTCTACAGAACAGATGGCAGACTTTTCAATCTTTCCCGTCTCAAGTCTAAAAGCAAGACATCCACGAGTTCCCTCATCGAGTTCCAATATGCAGATGACAACAGTGTTGCAGCTCTCTCAGAAAATTACCTACAACAGATTCTGACTGCCTTCAACCGTGCATACACGAAACTTGGACTTACCATCAATTCCAAGAAGACTCAGATCATCTACTAATCATCACCAACTGAGACAAATCGGATAGAACCATCAATTCAACTTGGCGAAACAACCCTGGAAAACATGGACCACTTTCCGTATCTTGGAAGTCACCTGTCCTCCAACGTTGACCTTAATGACAAGATCCAACATTGTCTTAAATACGCTGGAACAGCTTTTGTTAGTGTACAAAGCAGTGGTAACCCCAACACTCCTGTATGCATCAGAAACCTAGACACCATAGTGACAACATCTGAAGGCACTTGAAAAGTTCCATCAACGCTGTCTTCGAAACATCTTAAATGTCAGCTGGGAAGATAGAAGAACCAACGTCAGTGTGCTAAATGAAGCAAAAACAACAAGCATTGAAGCCTACGTCATCAAGAACCAACTAAGGTGGAGCAGTCATGTTGTTTGGATGAATCTTCTACTCCCAGCTTAAAGAAGGCAAACGTAAAAGAGGTGGACAACAGAAGAGATTCAAAGACGTCTTAAAAGCCAAAATGAAGAAATGTAACATCGACATCAGCAATTGGGAAACCAATGCCAAGGACAGGAAACTCTGGCGAGCCATCATCCGAGAAGGAACAGCAACTTTCGAAGCCAACAGATGTGCAGAATTAGAAGAAAGGAGAAGAAAATGGAAACAGAGGCAGCAACAACCAGAGCCCGATCTGCCATCTAGAACTACCTGCCCTGAATGCGAAAGAACTTTCAAAGCCAAGTTTGGACTCATAAGCCACTTGAGAACCCATAAATAGATCAACGGAACAGAGACCATCATCCTCGACTTCGAGGGATAGCCACAACGATTACAGGAAAGATTCTAGCATGGATAAAGCAGTGGCTGATTGGCAGTATGCAAAGAGTGGGAATAAAGGGAGCCTTTGCTGGTTGTCTGCCAGTGGCTAGTGGTGTTCCACAGGGGTCTGTATTGGGACTGCTTCTTTTTATGTTTCCTTGGATGACGGAATTGATGGCTTTGTTGCAAAGTTGCAACAAAGTTGCTCCTCCACTGTCTTCATATTTCTTTGGATGATGGAATTGATGGCTTTGTTGCAAAGTTGCAACAAAGCCATCAATTCCATCATCCAAAGAAATATGAAGACAGTGGAGGAGCAGGTAGTTTTGAGGAAGTAGAGAGGCTTCAGAAGGACTTAAACAGATTAGGAGAATGGGCAAATAAGTGGTAGATGGAATACAGTGTCAAGAAGTGTACGGTCATGCACTTTGGTAGAAGAAATAAAAGGGTTGACTATTCTCTAAATGGAGATAAAATACAAAAATCTGAGGTGCAAAGGGACTTAGGAGTTCCTGTGCAGAATTCCATAAAGGTTAATTTGCAGTTTGAGTCTGTGGTGAAAAAGGCAAATGTGCTGTTATCATTAATTTCAAGAGGACAAGAATACAAAAGTAAGGATGTAATGTTGAAACTTTATAAAGCTCCTCCTGTGAGATGTGGGATTTCAGGGTACCTTGACACACTCTCTGATGACAAGGTCTGTGGGAAATGCGTCCAACTGCAGCTTCTGACTGGACTGACAAGGAGCTGTAGCTGGATGTCCTCAGGATCATCAGGATGTTAAAAACCTCATAGGTGAGACTTTTACTGAGGGGATCATACACAGAGCGCAGGCTTCAGATAGTAGATGGGTGACTGCCAGGAGAAGTAATGGAAGTAAGTGGTCAGTGCTGTGTTCCCCTGTGGCCATTCTGTCCTGTAACAACAGGGGTACTGCTGGGGACATGACCTGTCAGGGCACAGCCAGTGGCACTGTGGCTGGCTCTGAGGTTCAGCAGGGAAGAGTAAAGTCAGGCAGAGCGATAGTGACAGAAGACTCAATGACTAGGGGATTGACAGAAGATTCTGTGGCTGCAAAAGAGAGGCCTGGGTGGTGTGTTGCCTCCCAGGAGCAAGGGTCCGGAATGTCTCAGAGAAGATTCTCAAGAGGGCGAGTGAGCAGCCAGAAGTTGTGCTGCACCAGCGACATGGGCAGAAAAGGGGGAGGACATCCTGCCCAGTAAGTACAGGGAGTTAGGGAAAAGGCTGAAGAGCAGGAGCTCCAAGGTAGCAATCTCATGCCAATCAGGGCAGGAATAGGGTGATAGTACACACGGAAGAGTGGCTGAGGAAGTGATGCAGGAGGCAGGGATTCATTGGGATATCTTCTGGGAAGGTATGACCTGTAAAAATGGACAAATTACACCTGAACCTGAGAGACCCAATATTCTTGCAGACAGGTCCGCTGGAGTTCTTGGAGAGGGTTTAAACTAATTTGGCAGGGTTATGGGAACTGCAATGATAGAGCTGAGGATGGACAGTTGGAATACAAGTCGAATCAGTCTATAGTAAGACCGTGTGGAAGGACAGGCAGATGAGCGGACAAATTACAGTCAGTGGGATGAGTTGAAGTGTAACTGGGGGAAACATCAAAAAGTCTGAAATACAAGACTGAAAGAGTTATATGTGAATGCATGCAGGTTACAGAATAAGGTAGACAATCTGTAGCACAGTAGGAAATTGACAGGTATGACATTGTGGGCATCACTGAGTCATGGCTGAAGGAAGATTATAGGTAGGAGTTTAACATCCAAGGATACACATAGTATTGATAGGACAGGCTGGTAGGCAGAGAGGGGCAGATGATTTTGTTGATAAAAAAATGAAATCTTATTCTCAGAAAGAGGTGACATACGATCAGAAGTTGCAGAATCTCTGTGGGTAGAGTTAAGAAACTGCAAGAGTAAATAGACCTTTCTGGGAGTTACGTCCAGGCCTCTGAACAATAGCCAGGACGTGGGATGTAAATTACTATGGAGATAGAAAAGGGCAATGTTACGATAGTCATGGGGGATTTCAATATGCAAGTAGATTGGGAAAATCAGATTGGTGCTGGATCACAAGAGAAGGAATTTATAGAATGCCAATGAGATTGATTATTAGAGCAACTTGTGGTTGAGCACACTAGGGGGAAGGCAATTCTGGATTGTGTGTTGTGTAATGAACCAGATTTGAGTCAGGAGCTTCAAGTAAAGGAACACTAAGGAGACAGTGAACATAATATGATAGAATTCACCCTGCAGTATTAGAGGGAGAAGATAAAGGCAGATGTAACAGTATTACAGTGGAGCAAAGGGTATTACAGAGGCTTGAGAAAGGAGCTGGCCAAAGTTGATTGGAAGGAGGCAGTGGCACGGATGACGGCAAAACACTAATGGCTGGAGCTTCTGGGAGCAGTTCAAAGGTGCAGGATAAATGGCTACCAAAGATGAAGAAGTATTCTAAAGGGAGGATGAGGCAACCAATAGCAACAACATGGACAATAGTGCGTAAAAATGGATCAGCAAATTTGAGCATGACACCAAGACGAGGGTGTACTGGACTGTGAGGAAGACTATCAAAGCTTGCAGTGAGATCTGGACCAGCTTGGAAAAGGCAGACGGAATTTACTGCAGACAAGTGTGAGGTTTTGCACTTTTGGGAGGGCAGACCAGGGTAGAACTTACACAGTGAATAGTAGGGTACTGAGGAGGGCAGTAGAACAGTGGGATCTGTGAATACATCCATAATTCTTTGAAAGTAGCATCACAAGTAGATGCCATCGTAAAGAGAGCTTTTAGCACATTGACCTTCATAACCGAAGTATTGAGTGCAGGAGTTGGGATATTATGTTGAAATAATTTGTTGGTGACACCTAATTTGGAGTATTGTGTATAGTTCTGATCTCCTACCTGCAGGACGGATATCAAAAAGATTGAAGGACTGCAGAGGAAACTTACAAGGATATTGCTGGGTCTTGAGGGCCTGAGTTATAAGAAAAAGTTGAATAGATTAAGACTTTATTCCCTAGCGCATAGGGGAATAAGTGCAGATTTAATAGAGGTATACAAAATTATCAAGGGTATTGATTGGGTAAATGCAAGCAGGCATTTGCGGGTTAAAGGTGAAAGGTGAAATGTCTGTGGAAAACATGATACGGAACTTCTTCCCTCACAGAATGGCGAAAGTGTGGAACAAGCTGCCCAAAGAAGTGATGAAAGTGGGTTAAATTTCAAAATTTAAGAGAAATTTGGATAGGTACATTGATGGGACGTCTTTTGGAGGTCAGTTGTCTGGATGCAGGTCAATGGGATGAGGCAGAATAACAGTTTGGAATGGACTACATGGGCCAAAAGACTGTTTATGTGCTGTAGTGTTCTACAACCTATGACTCTCCATTAACCGGGTGAGTCTGCAAGCAAATGTCTGGGGTCCTGTCACTGTTAGTTACTTTAATGGAAGCATAAGCCTATGCGTTTTGTATGTTGTTATTAAAATGACCAACAGAGTAGGTCAATGGAATCCAATATTTTTCCTTGTAGAGTTATGAAGACTAAATGAAATTAGCAGAGGCACTACTGAAGGAATTATCTCTTTTGTGCTCTAGATAAATGCTGTATGTCCAGATTTCTGTATATTAATGCGTTAAGTAATAATTCTTCTCTGTTTCAATTGGAAAATATAGTATGAAAGAAAGCACAATAATATCAATTCAAAAAAGTACCTGCTAGTGTCAACGTTACTGGTTAATTCATCATACCTTTAGAGAATTTCGAATGACATCTTCTTTCAGTAAACTCTCTTGACGACGCAGAAAAATTTCTTTTGCCTGGTTTGAGTTTTTCCCTTGCGGCAAGGTGTGTCTGCTATAAGATGGCATCTGTTCAAATGGAACCAACATATCACAGCGTCAGTAAGGTGCCACACAACTAATGTTCTTTTCACTCACTTCACCACTTGCATGAGTCACAAGGAACAACCCAACAGGATATTGAAATGGAATGATAAGCATTAGAAGGTGCTGAATTAGAAAGTATGATTGAGATATATCTATGATACATATAGATAAGTATGTGTCTATATACATATAAATATAAAAATAAATATATATAAGTGTGTGTGTGTGTGTGTGTGTGTGTGTGTGTGTGTATCTATGAATCTAAAGTAGAGACATCTTGACTCAATGGGAAGGAATATGCAGAGGCAATAATGTTTGGCGATTAAACTTTGTGGTATGGGGTTTCTCATCACTGCAGTCGTTCTCAGGAGTTAGCTCTGCCAGTCAGTACCACTGACACACCTAGATTGTTGTGAGGCCAGTCACATGAGTGTTCACAGACAAAAACTAGGAAGTAAAAAGCACAACTTTACAGGTTGTAAATAACATAAAACAAAGAGTGAAATGTGTAGATGGAAGCAGGCATGTTTGAAGCAATCTGTCATTCAATATTTTTTGAAATAAAATGTGAATGTCTCTGTTCACTCAAGTGCTGTCTGTCTCAATGGCAAGGGCTTTTTGACACACCATCACCAACTGTCCTTGAACTCAGTTACTCAATAGGCCACTTCAGTGGGCAATACAGAGAAGCATCACTTGACAAATTTTACAAAATCTGAAAGAGCTGAATTTGTGTAACATATACAATGTTAAAATTTAGTCAGAAATGATTATGTTCAGGATGTGCAATGTCAAATTAAACAAACAAAAAATGAAAGCATTGAGGCATCCTGAACCTTTAAGCTGTGCACAAAGAAGTCCATCTGAGAAAACCAGGTGGCAAATCAGTGAAAGATCTGGCTTCCTGCACACTTTAAGCATTAATTACTACACAGAACAAATAAACGTCCATACCGTTTGCCTAATTCGATAAAGATTTCTTATCAAGAGCTCCTGGATGTTATCAAGCTCTTCTGGAGGCACTGGGCTTTTGGATACTTCAGTTGTTTTCTCACTGCTGTGTTCAGAAGATTAAAAACATAATTCACTTTCACAGCATGTCTATTACTTGAGTTAGCTTATTAGCAATGCTCTCATGACAGTGAAATTTATGCCTTTACTGAATTTCAGCTTGTTAAGTTTAATGAAGCTTTGGTTCGAGGAATTTATTGTCATAATTAGGAGTCCCATTTTAGACAGAGGTAGCAAACAAAACTAACACCTAAAGCAAACATTAAGGCCAATATTTGACTCTTCAATATACCAGACAAGCATTGGGCTGGAGGAGCTTGGAATAGGTTGCCAGGAAAGGTTTTGGGAGCTGTTCAACTGGTAAACAAGACTGATCTATGTCCCCATATTAATGTGCAATTTGGAACGGAGAACCACATGAAAGATCGAGTTAAAAGATTCAACAGAGACTGGATCTATATCAACCAAAGGATGAAGATGGAAAGAAATCTTAGATTCTCCCTTCAGGAGAAGGGTCTAGAAACTTGGGCTAAAATGGTGCCCATATCCTCCCTCTCCAGTTTTCATCTCCACTAAAGTAAATTGTCTATATCAGTCTTCTGCGAACATCCAAGAGAATTTTTAGTTTCACCATCAAGCATGGATAGGTTCCCCTTGAAGCAAACACTTTTTGCTTCTCTACCTGAGTTCCCATTGTTTAAGTGAAAACCAGAGTGATGGGTTTCAGCAGGCTGACCATGAAGTACTCCATATAGACCATTACAGTCTGTTTGACAGTGAAGTATTCTATATAGACCATTACAGTCGGTTTAACAGTGGAGTACTCCACATGGACCATTACAGTCTGTTTAACAGTGGAGTACCCCATATAGACCATCACAATCTGTTTGAGAGAGGGGTACTCCATATAGACCATGACAGTCTGTTTGATGGTCCTGTACTCCATATAGACCATTACAGTCTGTTTGACAGAGGGGTATTCCATATAGACCATTACAGTCTGTTTGACAGTGCTGTACTCCACATAGACCATCTTAGGAGCCTCACCTTAATAATGTAGGGCTGTGCCCCTGGGTCAGTTGTAACGGGTTGGACTGTGCTGGGCTGGAATTGATGATTAGAATTTGCCCATGCATGGGCCAAACCTTACCACCTTCTACACCCTGAATTCTAGCCTTGTGGTCTCAGCTTCAGGTTGCCAAATCTGTGTTTCCACTTCAGAACCAACTGAAAGCACTTTGACAGAAGGTAAGTCATGGCTATTTTTGAAGCTCATTAGTCATTTGGTGGTGTTGGCATTCAGGAACATTTAAACTATTAACTATATTATTTATCTTCTGATCATGACATAGGTGTCCCTCCAGCCTTTTGGGTCTATAGTAGCTCCTAGGAGATCTCAGTCGTCCCACATTTCTCTCAGTTACCCATCAATGCCACTATGATTATTTTTGTTATTAGTAGCAGTCGTGTGATCACTCGAGTTGAGTGTAATGTTCTCCCAAGGGGTTATTCCCTTAATGGAGAAGGCCTTTGTGTGACTTGGTTTAATGTGGGGGAGTTGTTGCACTATCAGCCTCTACATGCTGCTTGACGGATCGGGGTCAGGGTCCTGTAGCTCAGACTGGGGACCCTTTACAGCTGCAGCTTCCTCCACCTTCACTGCTGTTGTAACGTTTCATCATCTTCCGCCCACTCCACCATTGAGATCTCAGTTCGATTGCTCTTTGTTTGGAACCTCCTAACTGATCTTACCACCATGGTGACCCCACGGGAGTTAAGTTTCAGCAACTCACAAGACTCCTCAGTAGATAAGGTAATGATGCTTAGAGAAGTATATTTTTGTCTTGAAGTATTTCTTATAATTTTTATCATTCATCCACACTAATGTACAGTAGCCAGCGTAGATCTCAGAGTGGAATCCCCAATTTTGTCAACTTCAGTCCTGCTCCATGCCTGGAGCACAACAACTAGAAACTCCATCCCAAATCCTTCTTTCTCTCCACTCTACTTTAAATTCCTCTTTCATACTTGGTCCGATGACCAGGTTTCTGGTCATTACCCTACTCTTACCATTTTCAAATTCTTAATGTTTAAATTCTTAATCCGTTGGCTGTGTGTTAACACTTGCTTGGTCATTTCCCCTTGTAACACTGAGGAAAACTATAATATAGATGTTATATACAGGAAAGTTGTTTCTGTAACATCTGCAAGGGGGCATGATTTTATTGTACATGTTCTTGTGAATATAAGCAACCAAATATTATGAAAAACACAGCAAGTAGCGTCAATTCAGAGTCTTCTGTGTCAGAATTGGCCAGGATTCATTCTTGACCAGAGCCTAGTTCTGGGAATTGAGACTGCATAGTGAAACACTTCTGATCAAGAGCTGGGAGCTGTAGAGTATTCAGTTAACTCAAGGCATGAGATCCACAATGACTTAATTGTCTTGAATCAGAATTGGCTTTCCGATAGCAGACAGCCAGTGGCGGTGAAAAAGTGTACGTACTCTGGGTGGAGGTCTGTGACAAGTGATTTTTTTTGCAGGGATGTGCCCTGAGCCTCTGTTGTTTGTGATATATAGTGGATTCTGATTAATTTGCCCATCAGTTAGTCGGGGCAGCAACTTATTTGGGACAACTCTTAAAGAACAAAAACAAATCAAGAAAATAGCCAGGATTCCTTTTGCTTACTTGGGACACTATGCCGCCTAATTGGGGCAAGAGCCTGTTGCTGAATAATTTCTAACTAGTGTCAGACATGTGCGCTTGTGTGGCCGTTAGACACAACACTGAATTTAGAGCAAACAGTTTTTAAATAGTTTCAGTTGTGTGTGTTTATGTTCAATAAGCAGTGATTTGTGTCACGGATAATTAATGAGGAATAATCAGTAAGACAATTCAGAACTGTTTTGCTCACTGCGGTTTCAAGCATTCAGGCTTGGAGATGCCAGAGACGGCCAGGAGTGAAAATGAAACAATTTCACTACTTCAACAAGTTAGAAACTATGAAGAATTTGAATGTATCGACAATCATCTTGAATGTTACAAAGAAAAAGAAGATTTGGAGGATGCAATTGTTGATGGCATTGTATGAAGACAGTCATACTGCACTGACTTTGTTCATTTTCAGTCAAAAGAATGCAACATGGATGAATTCCTCTGTCAATAAATATTAGGAACTAATACATAGTTTTGTAGTACTGCTGTAGTATTGGTACTGTTCTAATTTGTTCTGTATTTCATTTAAACACATCATTTTTTCTTTGTTTGTCTTTTTCATAGTTTTAAACTATTTTCATGAAACTTCAGCCAATTGGGCCAGCCGTTTAATTCGGCCAGAATGTACTGGCCCTGTTGAGTTGCTGTTAACTGGACACTGTATATTAACAACTTGGATGAAGATACAGGTGGGTGGATTGATAAGTTTGCAGAGGGAGGAGGTGAATGGGGAGGTGAGGGAGGAGGTGAATGGGAGGAGATGAATGGGAGGAGGTGAGGGAGGAGGTGAATGGGGAGGTGAAGAAGGAGGTGAATGGGGAGGTGAGGGAGGAGGTGAATGGGGAAGTGAGGGAGGAGGTGAATGGGAGGAGGTGAGGGAGGAGGTGAATGGGAGGATGTGAATGGGAGGAGGTGAGGGAGGAGGTGAATGGGAGGAGGTGAGGGAGGAGGTGAATGGGGAAGTGAGGGAGAAGGTGAATGAGAGGAGGTGAGGGAGGAGGTGAATGGGAGGAGGTGAGGGAGGAGGTGAATGGGGAAGTGAGGGAGAAGGTGATTGGGAGGATGTGAATGGGAGGAGGTGAGGGAGGAGGTGAATGGGAGGAGGTGAGGGAGGAGGTGAATGGGAGGAGGTGAGGGAGGAGGTGAATGGGGAAGTGAGGGAGGAGATGAATGGGAGGAGGTGAGGGAGGAGGTGAATGGGAGGAGGTGAGGGAGGAGGTGAATGGGAGGATGTGAATGGGAGGAGGTGAGGGAGGAGGTGAATGGGGAAGTGAGGGAGAAGGTGATTGGGAGGATGTGAATGGGAGGAGGTGAGGGAGGAGGTGAATGGGAGGAGTTGAGGGAGGAGGTGAATGGGGAGGTGAGGGAGGAGGTGAATGGGAGGAGGGGAGGTGAGGGAGGATTTGAATGGGAGGTGTTGCATTTCTGTTGCTTCGAAGGATACGTACCAGGAGGGAGATTAGTGGGGAGCGACAAGAGGACAAGGAAATCTCAGAGGGAGCGATCCCTGCGGAAAGCGGACAGTGACGTGGGGAAGGTAAAGGTGTGTTTATTACTATCCTTTGGAGATGTTGAAAGAGGTAGGGAATGGTGTGTGGGATGCAAGGCTCGTAGGGTGGTAGGTGAATGCAAGAGAAACTCTTTAAGGTGGCAGGAAGATGGAGTGCGTTGGATGTCTGGGAAATGGAGAAGATGCGGATGAGGGCAGCATCAATGGTGGAGGAATGGAATCCCCAGTCTTTGAAAAAGGAGGACATTTCTGATGTGCTGGAAAGGAAAGCCACATCCTGGGAACAGATGCGGTGTAGACGGAGGAACCGAGAGTTGTGAATAGCATTTTTACAAGACACAGGGTGGGAAGAGGTATAGTCAAAATAGCTGTAAGAATTGGTAGGTTTATAAAAGATGTTGGTAGACAGTTTGACTCAGAGATGGAGACAGAGAGATCGGGAAAGGGGAGGGAGGTGTCTGAAATGGACCAAGTGAATTTAAGGGCAGGGTGGAAATTAGAGGCAAAGTTGATGAAATCAATGAGCTCAGCAATGAATGCATGAAGCTAGAGGCTAGAGGCAGTTGTCAGTGTAGCACAGGAAGAATTGAGGAGCATTACCAGGGAAGGCTTTGACTATATTGTTTGATATAACTAATGAAACAGCAGGCATTAATGAGGCCCATACGGGAGCCCATGGCCACCCTTTGAGTTTGGAGAAAGCGTGAGGAGCCAAAGAAGAAATTGTTCAGGGTGGGGACCAGTTTGGTCAGTTGGAGGAGGATGGTGGTGGAGGGGAACCAGTTGGGTCTTTTGTTGAGAAAGAAACAGTAAGCTCTAAGCCCTTCTTGATAGAGGAAAGGAGTATATAGGGACTGGAATTCCATGCTGAAATTGAGGCAGCCAGGGCCAGGAAATCAAAAGCTGTTGAGGTGGTCGAGATCCATGGTGAAGATGAAGTGGTCTTGTCTTGTTATGTCGTAATCTAGTAATGTTTATTTTGGCTTATCTTGTCTTGTTATTTATGCTTAATTTGTGTAATTTACGTTCATCATAGTTAAAACAGACTGTGCTGCAAAAAGCTAGTTTCTTTGCATTTAGACCCTGGGAAAGTATGTACATGAAATGTGAAACATCAGTCGACGAGATTTACTCACTGGAGACAAGGCAGGGATGGTGCGCTTGTCAGCTGACCCGCTTCCGCGAGCTCAATGGCGTGTTTCTTTTCCAGCTTCTGGTATAACACAACTATGCTGGATTTGGAAAGGTGTTGCTCTCTGATAAAGATCTTGTTCAGATATTTGTTGTTGAAATTTTCAAATCTGTAAGACATTGGAAAACAATATTTAGGTGGGAGGGGTGTTTCATTTTTCTTGAGTTTCGACAAATACCCAAAATCTCACCAAAGCTCTCAGATTGCTGCAGTATTACATTACTGAGCTTGCAAACCTCAGTTGTCCGGAAAATCAGACATTTAGTTGAAGCAAAGAAGGTTAAGATGAAATTTAAAATCATGAAACAGAAATGAGTGGAGTCTGTTTTCACTGGCCAGAAGAGGCAAAGGATACTTTCAAGGTCAAAATATAAGTTGTTGGAAGAACTCAGCAGGTCAGGCAACATTCGTGGAGGCAAAGGCAATGTTGACATTTTGAGTCAGCTGGAGGCTTCTTTTTTGCTCTTGATCTCAGTATCTGCAGCCTCTTGTGTCAACACTTCCACGAGAATCGCATGGCCAAGACTGGTTCATTCTTTACATGAGCATGCGGGGGGCGCGCACACGCTGGGGCCCCAAGCAGTGATGGAGAGGGGACCAATGGGAGAGAGGTGTCCTCTCATTATTCTTCTCCTGGGCCAACAATGCCTCAGATTTACTGCTGTATCAGCCCCGCAGGCAGCTGAGGCTTACACAAACACTCTCCAGCTGCTGTTGATGTTCCCTAGGACTGACCCCCCTCTGGTGAGCAAATATACCAATCTAATCCCCTGGCAAATCTACTCCTGTCTGAGGCATCCTCCTTCATTCTCACCACAATCACGCAGAGTGTTTCAGTACACGTTACATGCTGCTGCCCCACAGTCCTCCACTTTATCAGTGCCTCCTCGGAAGCAGCATCTGTGTCCAGCTGAGCTGTGCTCTTTCACACAGACCTTACAAAATAGTCCCTGCATTCACCATCTGCTCTTGCTCAGTGGTGAAGGGTGAGTCACCAGGCAGTAAAAAAATCAACCTTCTGTTAAAATTTATACCCTGAAAGACTTGCTTCTGAGCTAGTGCATGTTCTGCCAGTGCCTACTGGTGATCTTCCCTCAGCCGAACCCAGTTTCCAGCAGGACTCTTCAGCTCTGACCTTGTATGCTGATAACAAGGGGATAGCCGCTGACCCCCGCTGTGTGAAGGAAGATCACAGCAACACGGCTTCAGTCAGTGAAACTCATGCTGGAGTTAACATGAAATGACCTCAAATAACTGGAAGGACAATTAAAAATTTGCCCTCTTCTGGAAGCAGTTCGATCTTCCTGTTTACCTTTTTGACATTCAGAAATAAACTGAAATAAATAGATAAATAAACAGATCATGTAGGAAATAAGATTTTCCACCCTTTCAGAGAGCAACAGCTCCCATTCCCCTATGACTGACTATATTCCTCCCTGCCTACCTGCAATAACCACCTTGCAAAGTTCTCTCAAGCCCCTGCTTTACTTTAACAAAACTGCAGTCTGGGAGGGAGGATGTCGAGGATGGGTAATTTAAAGAAACCAACAGCCATTGAAACTGGTTAGAAGAGCACTTTCCAATTATAGTTGGTGTCAATATATACACCTACTGATCTTCAACCTAGTTAAGCACAGCGTTCGATGTTTAAGTTTATCGTCATTCAACAATACACATATACACAGCTAAACGAAACATCTTTCCTCTGGGGTCAAGGTGTAAAATACAGTGCATATCATTGTGATAAACCACAATACAGTCACAAAATAATATTAGCTGAGTTCTCCAACTGACATGGCCTGAAGATCGATGGTGCCCTGGGGCCACATTTCTGTAAGAACAAGCACAGAGCAGTAACTCATCTCTTGCTGGGTCAGTTGCAGCTAAAGATAATCCAGTTGTTTCCCAAGGTGTCAACATTGGGGAGCAGTACTGACGGGGTAACCAGCAAACAGCGGTTAGCCATTTAACCTAGCATGGATTCCAGCAGGCTTACCACTCCTCTCTTTTCTCTCACAACACTCCTGGCAACTCCTGCTCTGAGTGACTACAACAAGGTACAATAGGATGAAGGCTCTGGTCTATGCAATAACCCAATACTACGCAGCTCCTCTGCTGTTGGTGTCACTAACGAACTGAACTTACAGAATTTGAATTATTAATGTCCAACAGGGTCTTGGAATCATAAGAAAAATGTGTAAGACAAACACTAAGACCGGAGAGACCGCTACGACTAAGCATGCCACCATCTTACCAGAAGTGTAAACTCACCACCATTGGACCGCACTGTTAAATACAGCAGACCAACTTCAACCAGATCTGCATCATTAGACAATGACAAACAAATATTAACCTGTCAGGCATCGCAATGTTGGAGAGTGACAGATCTGGGCACCGCACAGCCGTTAGTACGATACTGTACAGCCCGGGACGCTGGAATCTGGAGTTCTGTTCCCACGAACTCTGTAGGCAAGTTTCTACGTTCCTTCCAGGTACTCTGGTTTCCTCCCACAGTCCAACAATGTACTGGTGGTTGAAATTGTCCCGTGATTAGGCTAGGGTTAAAGTGGCGGGTTTCTGGGTGGTGCGGCCCAAAGGGCTGGAAGGGCCTTTCCTACACTGTCTTTCAAAATAAAAACAAAATCTGTCCAGATTCAGTTGCTGAGGACTTGCCAATGCTTTTCCCAGACTTCTACAATGAAAGTGCTGTGCCTCATCATTATAGCCACTGACATATTCGCTTTCACACCGTAGCTCAGCACTCTTACAGAACAGTGTGGGCCAGGTTCCTTCGTGTGCACATAACGGACGATCGAACCTGGACCCAGAACAACACCTCCTCGTTATTGACAAAAACAGCGGTGTCTACTCTTTCTGAGGAAACTGACGCATGCAAGGCTGCCCGCTCCACTTCTAACAGCTTTCTACAGGAGCACTGAGAGTGTTCAGCCTGGCTGCATCAATGTGTGGTACAGAGGCTGTGAGGCACCAGACTGCAAGACCCTACAGAGAACAGTGAGAACTGCCGACAGGCTCACCAGGAAATCACTCCCACCTTTTTGTGACACTTTCCTGCAGCATTGTATAGGAAGGGCCCAAAACATTGTTGAGAGTCCCAACCACCCACCCCACAATCTCCTTCACCCACTACCATCAGGGAGCAGGTACAGGAGCATCAGGACAAGGATTGTCAGACTGGGTAACAGCTTCTTCCCTCAGGCTGTGAAACATAGGAACATAGAAAATAGGTGCAGGAGTAGGCCATTCGGCCCTTCGAGCCTGCACCGCCGTTCAGTATGATCATGGCTGATCATCCAACGTAGAACCCTGTACCAGCCTTCCCTCCATACCCCCTGATCCCTTTAGCCAGAAGGGCCATACCTAACTCCCTCTTAAATACAGCCAATGAACTGGCCTCAACTGTTTCCTGTGGCAGAGAATTCCACAGATTCACCACTCTCTGTGTGAAGAAGTTTTTCCTAATCTCGGTCCTAAAAGGCTTCCCCTTTATCCTCAGACTGTCACACCTCGTTCTGGACTTCCCCAACATCGGGAACAATCTTCCTGCATCTAGCCTGTCCAATCCCTTTAGGATTTTATACGTTTCAATAAGATCCCCCCTCTTTCTTCTAAATTCCAACGAGTATAAGCCTAATTCATCAAGTCTTTCATCATATGAAAGTCCTGCCATCCCAGGAATCAATCTGGTGAACCTTCTTTGTACTCCCTCTATGGCAAGAATGTCTTTCCTCAGATTAGGGGACCAAAACTGCATACAATACTCCAGGTGTGGTCTCACCAAGGCCTTGGACAACTGCAATAGTACCTCCCTGCTCCTGTACTCGAATCCTCTTGCTATGAATGCCAGCATACCATTTACCTTTTTCACCGCCTGCTGTACCTGCATGCCCACTTTCAATGACTGGTGTAAAATGACACCCAGCTCTCGTTGCACCTCCCCTTTTCCTAATCGGCCAGCATTCAGATAATAATCTATTTTCCTGTTTTTGCCACCAAAGTCGATAACCTCACGTTTATCCACATTAAATTGCATCTGCCATGAATTTGCCCACTCACCTAACCTATCCAAGACACCCTGCATCCTCTTAGCATCCTCCTCACAGCTAACACTGCCGCCCAGCTTTGTGTCATCCGCAAACTTGGAGATGCTGCATTTAATTCCCTCATCCAAGTCATTAATATATATTGTAAACAACTGGGGTCCCAGCACTGAGCCTTGCGGTACCCCATTAGTCATTGCCTGCCATTCTGAAAAGGTCCCGTTTATTCCCACTCTTTGCTTCCTGTCTGCCAACCAATTCTCTATCCACATCAATACCCAATACCCAATACCGTGTGCTTTAAGTTTGCACACTAATCGCCTGTGTAGGACCTTGTCAAAAGCCTTTTGAAAATCCAAATATACCACATCCACTGGTTCTCCCCTATCCACTCCACTAGTTACATCCTCAAAAAATTCTATGAGATTCGTCAGACATGATTTTCCTTTCACAAATCCATGCTGAGTTTGTCCGATCATTTCACCGCTTTCCAAATGTGCTGTTATCACATCTTTGACAACTGACTCTAGCATTTTCCCCACCATCGATGTTAGGCTAACTGGTCTATAATTCCCCAGTTTTGCTCTCCCCACTTTTTTAAAAAGTGGGGTTCTGTTAGCCACCCTCCAATCCTCAGGAACTAGTCCAGAATCTAAAGAGGATTGAAAAATTATCACTAATGCATCCACTGTTTCTTGGGCTACTTCCTTAAGCACTCTGGGATGCAGACCATCTGGCCCTGGGGATTTATCTGCCTTCAATCCCTTCAATTTACCTAACACCACTTCCCTACTAACATGTATTTCCCTCAGTTCCTCCATCTCACTGGACCCTCTGTCCCCTACTATTTCTGGAAGATTATTTATGTCCTCCTTAGTGAAGGCAGAACCAAAGTAGTTATTCAGTTGGTCTGCCATGTCCTTGCTCGCCATAATCAATTCACCTGTTTCTGTCTGTAGAGGTCCTACATTTGTCTTAACCAATCTTTTTCTTTTCACATATCTATAAAAGCTTTTACAGTCAGGTTTTATGTTCCCTGCCAGTTTTCTCTCATAATCATTTTTCCCCTTCTTAAATAAGCCCTTTGTCCTCCTCTGCTGGACTCTGAATTTCTCCCAGTCCTCAGGTGAGCCACTTTTTCTGGCTAATTTGTATGCTTCTTCTTTGGAATTGATGCTATCCCTAATTTCTCTTGTCAGCCACGGGTGCACTACCTTCCTTGATTTATTCTTTTGCCAAACTGGGATGAACAATTGTTGTAGTTCATCCATGCAACCTTTAAATGCTTGCCATTGCATATCCACCGTTTGCCAGTCTATCTTAACTAATTCACGTCTCATACCTTCAAAGTTACCCTTCTTTAAATTCAGAACCTTTGTTTCTGAATTAACTATGTCACTCTCCATCTTAATAAAGAATTCCACCATATTATGGTCACTCTTACCCAAGAGGCCTCTCACGACAAGATTGCTAATTAACCCTTCCTCATTGCTCAATACCCAGTCTAGAATAGCCTGCTCTCTAGTCGGTTCCTCGACATGTTGGTTCAAAAAACCATCCCGCATACATTCCAAGAAATTCTCTTCCTCAGCACCCTTACCAATTTGGTTCTCCTAATCTACATGTAGATTGAAGTAACCCATTATAACTGCTGTTCCTTTATTGCACACATTTCTAATTTCCTGTTTAATACCATTCCCAACTTCACTACTACTGTTAGGTGGCCTGTACACAACTCCCACCAGCGCTTTCTGCCCCTTAGTGTTATGCAACTCTACCCATATCGATTCCACATCCTCCCGGCTAATGTCCTTCCTTTCTATTGCGTTAATCTCCTCTCTAACCAGCAATGCTACCCCACCTCCTGTTCTTTCATGCCTATCCCTCCTGAATATCGAGTATCCCTGAATGTTGAGCTCCCATCCTTGGTCAACCTGGAGCCATGTCTCTGTGATCCCAACTATATCATATTCATTAATAACAATCTGCACTTGTAATTCATCCACCTTATTACGAATGCTCCTTGCATTGACACACAAAGCCTTCAGGCTTGCTTTTCCAACTCTCTTAGCCCTTATACAATTATGTTGAAAAGTGGCCTTTTTTGATTCTTGCCCTGGATTTGGCGGCCTGCCACTTTTACTTTTCACCTTACTACTTTTTGCTTCTACCCTCATTTTACACCCCTCTGTCTCTCTGCACCTGTTCCCATCCCCCTGTTGTGAACTAATCTCCTCTCCTAATCTCTTTAATTTGATTCCCACCCCCCAACCATTCTAGTTTAAAGTCACCTCAGTAGCCCTCGCAAATCTCCCCACCAGGATATTGGTCCCCCTAGGATTCAAGTGTAACCCGTCCTATTTGTACAGGTCAAGCCTGCACCAAAAGAGGTCCCAATGATCCAAAAACTTGAATCCCTGCCCCCTGCTCCAATCCCTCAGCCACGCATTTATCCTCCACCTCATCGCATTCCTACTCTCACTGTCGCGTGGCACAGGCAGTAATCACGAGATTACTACCTTTGTGGTCCTTTTTGTCAACTCCCTTGCTAACTCCCTGTATTTTCCTTTCAGGATCTCTTCTCTTTTTCTACCTATGTCATTGGTACCTATATGTACCACGACCTCTGGCTCCTCACCCCCCCACTTCAGTACATCTTGGACACGATCAGAAATATCCCGGACACTGGCACCAGGGAGGCAAACTACCATCCAGGTCTCTGGACTGCATCCACAGAATCGCCTATCTGACCCCCTTACTATCGAGTCCCCTATTACTACTGCTCTCCTCTTCCTTTCCCTACCCTTCTGAGCTACAAGGCCAGACTCTGTGCCAGAGGCACGGCCACTGTTGCTTGCCCCAGGTAAGATGTCCCCCCCAGTAGTACTCAAACAGGAGTAATTATTGTCATGGGGCACAGCCACTGGGGTACTCTCTATTACCTGACTCTTCCCCTTCCCCCTCCTAACTGTGACCCACTTGTCTGCCTCCCGTGGCCCCGGTGTGACCACCTGCCTGTAACTCCTCTCTATAAACTCCTCCCTCTCCCTGACCAGACGAAGGTCATCGAGTTGCAGCTTCAGATCTCTAACGCGGTCCCTTAGAAGCTGTATCTCGGCGCACTTGGCGCAGATGTGGACGTCCGGGAGGCTTGGAGACTCCAGGGCCTCCCACATCCGGCACCGAGAACAACAAACTGCCCTCACACTCATATTGCCCCTCTCCTCAAATAACAACAAAAAATGAATACCAAACCTTCCTCACCTCGCCCGTTTCCGCCTAAGCCCATTGAGCCGAAGCCTTTAAGTCCTCACTCTACTCCTAGCTCACTCCGCAACCTGCAAACTACGCTGCCCGCTGTATGAGGCTCTGTTCCTTTTAAATCTTCCACGCTTCACTGCTTGACGTCACACGCATGCGCAGTCCCGCCTCTCTGAACGCCGATGGAAAAAAACACGAAAAATTCAAAAATGGCTTCCTCCGCACTCCCACTCCGATTCTCAGACTTCCTTCTTCGAATCCTTCCTTCTTTCTTCTTCTGTGAGACTGATGAATACTCTGTCATCACCAAGGTCTCGTCACTCGGCCTGCCAGCTGTTTAGTGTTTTATTTTATTTAGAGATGCAGCCTGGAATGGGACATTCTGGCCCAACAAGTTATACTACCCCACTCAGCAACCACCAATTTAACAGTAGCCTAATCGCAGGACAATTTAGAGTGACCTTGATGTCTGGACTGTGGACAGAAATGGGAGCACCCAGAGTACACCGACTTGGTTCACGGGGAGAACGCACAAACTGGTTACAGACAGTGTCAGAATTGATCTCAGAGTTCTGGAATGCCGCAAGCTGGAACTGAATCATACTAAGCGTTCTGGCACTGTTGTCCCCCTAACTGCATTGGTCACTGTTTACCTCTGCTGCACACTTTGCCTGAGCGAGGGCTTCACTTTTTGGAGTGGAGGAGGATGAGAGGTGACTTGATAGAGGTGCATAACATTATGAGAGGCAGAGATAGAGTGGACATCAGTGTCCTTTTCCCAGGAAGGCAATGGCTAATACCAAAGGACATTGTTTTCAGGTGAGTGGAAGAAGGTTTGGGGGAGATGCCAGGGGTAGTTTATTCCCACAGAGCATCGTAAGTTCCTGAAACATACCTGCAGGGTGGTGGTGGATGCTGATGTTGAGAGACATTTAAGGAAATCTAATGTAAACATACAGATTATATTTTATTGACTTATTTGTGGTAATATTTTGCTTTATGTGCAGTGTGTGATATATGCATTGTTGTGCACGTGGTCCAGAGGAACGTTGTTTTGTTTAGTTGTACAGTATGTAGTCAGATAACGATAAACTAGAACATTGTCCAGAGGAACATTGTTATGTTTACTTGTACAATATGTACAGTCAGATAACAATAAACTAGAAGCAACACACATCAAAGTTGCTGGTGGACGCAGCAAGCCAAGCAGCATCTCTAGAAGAGGTACAGTCGACGTTTCAGGCCGAGACCCTTCGTCAGGACTAACTGAAGGAAGAGTGAGTAAGGGATTTGAAAGTGGGAGGGGGAGGGGGAGGGGGAGATCCAAAATGATAGGAGAAGACAGGAGGGGGAGGGATGGAGCCAAGAGCTGGACAGGTGATTGGCAAAAGGGATACGAGAGGATCATGGGACAGGAGGTCTGGGGAGAAAGACAAGGGGAGGGGACCCAGAGGATGGGCAAGGGTTATAGTCAGAGGGACAGTGGGAGAAAAAGGAGAGTGAGAGAAAGAATGTGTGTATAAAAATAAATAACAGATGGGGTACGAGGGGGAGGTGGGGCATTAGCAGAAGTTAGAGAAGTCAATATTCATGCCATCAGGTTGGAGGCTACCCAGACGGAATATAATCCCAAATAAACTAGAACATTGTCCAGAGGAACATTGTTGTGTTTACTTGTACAATATGTACAGTCAGATAACGATAAACTTGAACATGAACTTAAATGATGTTTTGCCAACTTTTTAACACGCTCCACAATCACTCTGACCCATCCCTGCTACACAGCCCAAACTCTCCATTTCACTTTCATCCTTCTACTTATATAAGATTCTCTTAAATGTCTCTCAACATCAGCATCCGCCACCACCCTGGAAGTGAGTTTCAGGAACTTACGATGCTCTGTGGAAATAAACTACCTCTGGCATCTCCCCCAAACCTTCCTCCACTCACCTTAAGACAATGTCCTCTGGTATTGGCCATTGCCTTCCTGGGAAAAAGGCACAGATGCCCTCTCTATCTCTGCCTCTCATAATGTTTTGCACCTCTATCAAATAACCTCTCATCCTCCTTCATTCCAAAAAGAAAAGCCCTAGCTCACTCAAACTTTCCTCATAAATATCGTAGGAAAGGCAGATGAGCTCAGGGCATGTGGAATTATACTGTTGTAGCTATTAGTGAGACTTGATTGCAGGAGGGGCAGGACTTGCAGCTCAATGTTTTGAGGGTCTGTTGTTTTAGATGTGACAGAGTGGGAGGGATTAAAGTGGGAGGGGTGGTCTTACTAGTCAGGGAAAATGTCACAGTAGTGCTTCGTCAAGACAGACTGGAGAACTCGATGAATGAACCTTTATGGGTGGAACTGAGAAATAAGGAAGGTATGATCATGTTAATGGGGTTATATTACAGACCATACAACAGTCCAAAGGATTTAGAGGAATAAATTTGTAAAGATATCATAGATTATTGCAAGAAATGTAAGATTGTTACAGTAGGTGATTTTAATTTTCCACATATTAGCTGGGATTCCCTTATTGCAAGGGACTAGATGGGATAGAGTTTGTCAAGTGTATTCAGGAAAGTTTCCTTAATCAGTACATAGAAGTCCCAATGACAGAGTGTGCAATACTTGAATGAGACAGGGTTGATGACAGAAGTTTCTGTAGGGGAACGCTTTGCATCTAGTGATCATAATGCCATCAGTTTCAAGGTAATTATGGAGGAGGGTTAGCCTGGTCCTCTGGTTGAAATGCCAATTTTGATGGTATCAGAAAGCATGTGGTAAGTGTGGATTGAGACAGGCTGTTTTCTGGCAAAGGTGTGGTTTGTAACTGGGAGGGATTCAAAAGTGAAATTTTGAGAGTACAAAGCTTGTATGTGCCTGTCAGGATAAAAGGTAAAGATAACAATTTTAGGGAACCTTGGTTTTTAAGATATTGGGGCCCTGGTTAAAAAAAAGGAGGTGCACAGCATGTGTAGGCAGGTAGAAACAAATGAGGTACTTGAGGATTATAAGAAATGCAAGAGAACTCTTAAGAAAGAAATTAGGAGGACTAAAAGAAGGCATGTGGTTAATCTAGCAGACAAGGAGAAGGAAAATCCTAAGGGCTTCTCCAGATATGCTAAGAGCAAAAAGATTGCAAGGGACAAAATGGGACCTCTGGAAGATCACAATGGTTATCTATGTGTGGAGCCAGAGGAGGAGGGGGAGATCTTAAATGGATTTTGTTGCATCTGTATTTACTCAGGAGATGGACACAGGGTCTATAGAAATGAGGCAAAGCAGCTTTAAAGTAATTGACCCGATACTGATTACAGAGGAGCAGGTGTTTGCTGCCTTGAGGCAAATCAGGGTGAACAAATCTCAAGGGCCTGACAAGGTGCTCCCTCGGACTCTGTGGGAGGCAAGTGCAGAAATTGCAGGGCCCTAGCAGAGATATCTGCACCATCCTTAGTGACGGGTGATGTACCGGATGATTGGAGGATAGCCAATGTTGTTCTGCTATTTAAGAAAGGCTCTAAATCATAGGCTGGTGAACCTGACATTAGTAGTGGGAAAGTTATTGGAAGGTATTCTAAGGGACCAGATAAATGAGTATTCGGATAAACATGGATTGTTTAAGGACAGTCAGCATGGCTTCGTACATCGTTGGTCAGGTCTAACTGATTTTATAGTTTCTCACGGAAGTTACCAGGAAAGTGGATGAAGGCAAGGCAGTGGATATTGTCTACATGGACAAGGTCCCACATGGGAGGTTGGCCAAGAAGGTTCAGTCGCTTGGCATTCAAGGTGAAGTAGTAAACTGGATTAGGTACTGGCTTTATGGGAGAAGCCATAGAGATGCTTGCCTGTGACCAGTGGAGTGCCACAGTGATGGGTGCTGGGTCCATTGTTGTTTGTCATCTATATCAATGATCTGGATGATAATCTGGTTAACTGGATCAGCAAATCTGCAGGTGACACCAAGAATGGGAGTGTTGTGGACAGAGAGGAATGCTTTCATAGATTGCAGCAGGAACTGGATAAACTTGGAAAATGGGCCGAAAAATGTCAGATGGAATTTAATACAGACAAGTGTGAGGTGCTGCACTTCAGTGGGACCAACCATGGTCTTACACAGTGATTGGCAGGGCACTGAGGAGTGCGGTAGAATGAAGGGAGCTAAGAATACAGGTCTATAATTTATTGAAAGAGGCAGCACAGGTAGATTGGGTCAGAAAGAAAGCTTTTGACACATTGACATTCATAAATAAAAGTACTGAGTACAGGAGACGGGATGTTACTTCAAAGTGGGGAGGACTAATTTGGAGTATTATGTGCAGTTTTTGTAACCACCTACAGGAAAGGTATTGTGACGTTCTGCGGTGGGGCGCCAATGCAGCGGTACATGGTGGGGGCCCCAGTATGGGTCTACTGCCCCTCCCGGAAGAAGAGACGATCCCCCAGGCTTGGAAGCCACTGGAAGGGGCCAGGAGAGGTGTTTGACCGTATCTCCAATGTGGTATATTGGGTGCGGTTGCCTGAGTGGTGGAAGGCAGTTGTGCTGCAGCGGGACCAGCTGGCACCGTGCCAGCCCTTGGTCACCACTAACCCAGCGAGGCTGAAGGGAGCAAGGGACACTCCAGGTGCCCTGTCCCTTGCCTCACACAAACAGGCGGCAGTGTGGACACCCACAGGGACTTTTGGACTTTGCTATGGACTCTGGGGTTACTGGGGATGGCTGACCCCTCGGGTGGGGGCAGTGTTTGACAGCCCACCCCTGGATTTCTCATGACCAGTACTGTTTATTGTTCTTGTGTTAAAATGGTTTTATGGGATTATGGTGGGAAGTTCCAGTTTGTGTATTGTTACATTTTAGCTTGGGTTAGACAGTTATCTGCTAGTGTATTTGTGGGTCACCCTGACTATAACGGGGGTGTGTGATGGTCACCTCCCCCGTCGGTGTGAGACTGATTGGGTTCACTCTCAGGGTCATGGTGCCTATCTCTTTTGCGTCTATCACAATAAAATGGTTGTTGGGCTAACGAGCTTCTCCGCTGTCATTATGGACCAAATGCTCACTACATTCGTGTCAGGAGTGGGATGCGAGATGGATAACGAGATTGAAGAGCTACAACGTCGGATAGAATGCCTTAAGACCCGGGGAATAAGACGAGCGACCAAGCAGTATGCCTCCTCCGTACCCACGGGCAGGGCTCATGAAGACAAGACGAGACCCGGGGGAAGGACCTGGGAACCGAGCATTGTGCCTTCCCAGGGAGCCCTGATGGAGCGAGTGTACCCAGGCTCCCCGACCCGGGGGACATAGCGGAGTGCATCACTCGCCTCCGTCGCGACCCGCACCGGGGAACCCAAGACGCCGTAGGCATGGGAAGATGGGCACCATGGCAGATGCCGCCGGAGCAAGAGGAAGATCAAAGGGCCACAAAGATTTGTGCTTCAAGATCCAGCCTGAAGCTCCCCAGATACAACGGTACCAGCTGCCTGGAGCCGTACCTGGCGCAAGTCAAACCGGCCACATGGCACAACGGGTGGAGCCCCACTGAGACGGCGGTGCACCTTGCCCTGGCACTGGAGGGAGATGCCCTGTGACCCCTCCTTCACCCAGCGCCGGCGGAGCAGCGTGACTACAGGGCTCTCGTTTTGGCGCTCGAGCTGCGTTTCAAGCAGAGGCTGTGGGCGGTAGAAATAAGGGAAGAACTGTGCAGCAGACGGCACCGTATGGGATAAAATCTGGGGGCACCGGCCGCTGATCTCCGCCACTGTGCTCGGCGTAGCCACCCCGAGTTCCCTCCCGCAGCCGAGGATGAGATTGCCCTCCATGCCTTTGTAAAGCTGCTGACGCCGGAGCACTTTCGGCAGCATGTTCGCCTGACGTCGCCATCCTCGCTGGCCGAGGCGAAGAGGGCAGAAGCAATTTTAGCTCCTCAATGTTTTCCAGCGTTGCCCAGCATGCAGCGAGTCCGGACTTCTGTCACTGAGGCGGAGGAGGAAACTGACAAGGAGGAGCCCGTGAGACCGGTCCGACCAGTGCCGCGCCAACCCGACCCCGCCACGGGCCACGAAACGACCTCTGCTACTGGTGCGGTGAGGCAGGTCATTTGCCAAGGACTGCCTCGCACCGGCACTACACCATGGCCCAGAGCAGGCATCGGGAAACGCCGAGCGGGCAGCGCCGCCCGAATCCTCCCGCAGAACCCATTTGTTGTCGCCCCTCCGGGCGGGCCGTTTAGGTGAAGAGCAAGGCCTGTACGCGGACTGCGTGATGGAGGGCACCAGATGCGGTACGTTGGTGGACACGGGGTCAACTATCACCATCATCCGTCCCGGTGTTCTCCCCAACACGGACAGCCATCTCCGCCCGGGTGGACAACGACAGCGGTCCAGCTGGCGACAGTCACCGGTGACTGTGCGGCGATGCGAGGGAAGGGGAGGCTGCGCATCGCAGTGGAAAGAAACACAGTGGAGCACGAGCTGTGTCTCGCCGACATCCGAGAGTCCTGCATGCTCGGCCTGGACCTGCTGTCCCGCTGGGTGGCCCGTGTGGATGTGTCGGGGGCAACACTCTACCTTAGCGCTGAAACCGTGGCTCTCCGGCTGGGCAGCTCCAGGAAGCGATCCCAGCAGGAGCGGCTACCACCACCAGTTTCACAACGGCCCGGGGCGGTGCAGCACACCCGGCAGCGGTCCACCGCAACACAACTGAACCACAGGCAAGCGAGAGTGACCGCCATGGACCAGCAGCTGTACAGCGAACGGGTGAATGGTCCCGTGTTGGCCCGGGTGAGGATATGGCTGAAGCCTGATTTATACTTCTGCGTTAATACGACGCTGTAAGTACTGTGTCGCCGCAAACCCGACGTGGATCGCTACGCCAGAGCCTGTGTTGCTGCGACGCGCACCTCTCCCAAAATGTAACCGCGCAACGCAGACCACAACAACTGTGATTGGTCCGCTTGGTAGCATCGCATTTCCTCCTACGCTGCAGTAGCTTCCCATTGGGCGACTGAAAGGCAGGGAAGGAACTCTGGCTGCGATGCTTTCCATACAGACCTCCGAAATTATGGAGGACACATTTTGCTTTTACGAGAAAAGACACTCGCTTCTTGATTATGCCAAGAAAGACTATGAAAGATTATGCCATGAAGCCTTGCACGGGCCGATGTGTGTGCATGCGTGACGTGCCCGAATTGCAGAGCAACGCAGACACACCAACGCACAAATATAAATGCTCACAATGCGTGTAAGTCACTTGCGTAGGTTACAGCGTCGAGTTAATGCAGAAGTATAAATCAGGCTTGAGTGGGAGACGCTGGCCACAGTGGGCGGAGGTCTCCTCCATGGACACAGAGGGCAAAGCCCTATACTCACAGTGGGGAACGCTGGAGGTGCGCGATGGGTTGCTGCTCTGGTGGTGGCAGACTCTTACGGCTGGTGGTCCCCTGGGGGCTCCACGCCATGGTGCTGTGGTTGGTTCTCTAGCTGGTGGGGGCCGGCCATTTCGGAATTTCAAAGACTTTGGGTAGGCAGGCTGTGTGAACGCTTCTACTGGCCTGGGTACAAGCAGGATGTGGAGCTGTTTGTGCACTGCTGCAATGTTTGCAAGTCTCAGAAGGGGCCCGGCCGACAGTCTGCAGTGCCAATGCAGCAGTACATGGTGGGGGCCCCAGTATGGGTCTACTGCCCCTCCCAGAAGAAGGGTCCATTCCCCCAGGCTTGGAAGCCACTGGCAGGAGCCGGGAGAGGTGCTCGACCGTATCTCCAATGTGGTATATTGGGTGCGGTTGCCTGAGTGGTGGAAGGCAGTCGTGCTGCAGCGGGACCAGCTGGCACCGTGCCAGTCCTGGGCCATCACTCTAGGGTTACTGGGGATAGCTGACCCCTCGGGTGGGGGAAGTGTGATGCTCTCGCGGGGGGGGGTGGAGGGCATGTTTGACAGCCCCCTCTGGATTTCTCATGACCAGTACTGTTTATTGGTTTTGTGTTAAAATACTTTTGTGGGATTATGGTGGGAAGTTCCAGTTCGTTTATTGTTACATTTAGCTTGGTTAGACAGTTATTTGCTTGTGTATTTGTGGGTCACTCTAATTGTAACCAGGCTGTGTGATGGTCAACCCCCCCCCCCCGTCGGTGTGAGACTGGTTGGGTTTAGTCTCCAGGTCATGGTGCCCGGTCTGTTTTGTGTCTATCACAATAAAACCGTTGTTGGTAAAAAAAATTAAACCGTTGTTGAGTTCAAAGAGCTTCCTCATCTGTCATTATGGACCAAATACTTGCCGCAGTATAAATAAGGTTGAAAGAGTACAGAGACAATTTACAAGGATGACTTGAGGACCTGAGTTATATGGAAAGATTGAAAAGGTTAAAACTTTATTCCGGAGAACGTAGAAGATTGAGGGGAGATTTGATAGATGTATGCAAAATGATGAGGGGTATAGATAGTGTAAATGCAAGCTGGCTTTTTCCACTGAGGTTGGGTGAGACTACAAGTAGGTCATGGGTTAAGCGTGAATGGAGAAATATTTAAAGGGAACATGGGGGGAAATTTCTTCACTCAGAGGGTGGTGAGAGTGGAGCGAGCTGCCAGCACAAGTGGTGGATGTGATTTGGATTCAATGTTCAAGAATAGTTTGGATAGGTACATGGATGATGGGTGATTAGAGGGCTGAGTGTAGCCCAATGGGACTAGGCAGCACAGACTGGATGGACCAAAGGGCCTGTTTCAGCGGTGTAGTTTTCTGTGACTGTGTGACATGTTCTCTAACCTAGGCATCATCCTGGTAAACCTCCTCAGCAACCTCTCCGGATCTTCTACATTTTTCCAATATGGGATGACCAGAACTCCAATTGTTGTCTACCCTGAGTTCTACAGAGCCGAGTGGCTCTTGAGCTCAACCTCAACCAATGAAGGCCAACACACCACTGGCCTGCTTAACCACGCTGTCAACTTGTTCTGCAACTTTGAGGGATCTGTGGCTGTGAATCCCAAATCCCTCTGTTCCTCCACACTGCTACAAATCCTGTCATTAATCTCATACTCTGCCTTCAAGTTTGACCTTCTAAAACGTAGCACCTCATCTGCCTCTTCTCAGCCCATTTCTGCGGCCTGCCAATATCCCGTTACAACCTACAACAACCTTCTACACTGTCCATAACACCACTATCTATCAGTGATAATGGTTGCTTACCAGCGATAGTGGCAGTCTATCAGTTACTAACGTGTGCTATTCTCTGCTTTGAAGACACAGATGTGAATACTCCAATATTAAGCTATATTACTACGCAATAACAGCCCTGTACCCACTAGTGTTCTATCACAGTGTTAAACAGTGATGAATCAGTCCCTCTCAATCCTTTGCCCCACTGTTTCCTTGGTCAAGGAATGTAGAGCCAGTAGACAAAGTCTTTGAATAATGGGAAAGCAATTTAGGGCTGGGGTGAGTAAATATGGCTTCAAGCAGAGTTTAGGGAGTCATTTGAAAGCTGTGGAATTGTTTTAAAACAGGGATCAATACATCTGTGGACATTAAGGGATACGGGGATATTGGGAAATGGCACAGAGTTAGATCAGCCATGATAGTAGTGAAAAGCAGAGCAGGTTCATGGAGTCCGACCCAGTTCCCATTTCTTCTGTTCTCACCACTGCCACTCACCTGTGATCAGTTACACAATGATGGGTGAGTAGTTATCTGTACCAGTGACAGACCTCCAGTGATCATTAACATATCGTGATACAACACAGTAACAGGCCCTTCAGACCAGCAAATCCATACTGACCCTCAACTACTGATTTACATAGATCTTTTATTCTCCCCACATTTCCATCACCCCCCCCCCCATATTCTATCATTCACCCAAGCACTGAGGCAATTTACAGTGGCCTATTAACATAGCAAGCTGCATGTCATAGTGATGTGGGCACAAACTGGAACACCAGGAGGACATCCACCTGGTCACAGAGAGAACAGACAGCACCTGAGATCAGTTCTTGAGCACTGTGAAGCAGTGACCATACTCAGTTAATCTTATCAAAATGCAACTGATTGAAGAGCTCTGGGGTCTGTCCTCTGCATGGAGAGCTTGGAGGGCCACCTCCTGTTTTCTGTTCCTCTGCCGCCTTCTGCTTCCTCCTGAAGTAAGGAAGAGTGCAACCCTGTGAGTGGGTGCATAGTTCACACAATGGATTGGGGCAGTCAATAAGCTAACTATCTGAGCGAGGAAGAAATTGTGTCAGTGTTAGGGACGGAGGCACTGGTGGAGAATTAGGATGATAAATGATCATTGTAGTTATCAGGCATGTGCAGGTGGTGACAAAATAACCACGTGCAGGGAAAGATGCAGAACAAGAACAGAGGGTTATATGGCCAATTCACCTTTCCTAACCTAACTATGAGTTTAACATGTTTACTCCACTGAAACTGGGAGTCTGGCACCAGGGTTCCTGACATTGCCAGTGAAACCAGGAGTCTGGCACCAGGGTTCCCCTGACATTGCCACTGAATCCGGGAGTCTGGCACCAGCGTTCCCGACATTCTTCCAGCACCCATTACACTTGGTGGCAACAGCAGTTTTTTCTCTCATTGCATCTGTCTGCTGCTGCTCAAAGACCAAGCAGAGAGACGTGGAGCTTTGATTAACGTGGGCCACAGCTTTTGACCAGACAATATCCTTTGACCAAGTTCCCCTTCTCTTGCTTCCAGCCTCCGCTGAATTACTCCTGTCTATGTCAGAGGTCAGCGCCCACTGAGGATTCCCATCTTTGCACTGTACAGCCAAGCCAAACCCAAAATGATGGAGTGGCTCTGTAAAATATTACTGAAAGATGCATTAAGCTTATTTCTAACATTCTGATGATCTATCAGAACACCCACTTTGCTGTGGTCGTGTTCTTTGCAGAACAGCACTTCATCGAGCCTGCAGTTCAAGCAGTTATTACCACGTCAATGTGAGTGTGCATCAGACATAATGAAGGGCAACATTTCCTGCAATCTGTACTTAGTTCTTATTTCTACTTTGTATTCGTACGTCAGCATCTACACTGGATTCTTAAGTACAGCCAGGGACTTTAGTACATTAGTAACAAATTGCAAAATAAGAAACCCCAAGGGGCCAGAAAATAAGAGAGACCAAATACTCAACACAACAAGGCGACAAGGCAACTGAAGGCTCAGGGCAACTGGTTGAGGCTGGCTGGTTTGTGTGAGTGAACAAGGACTGTGGGTGAGAGCTGGGCTGCAGGTGATGAGTCGGAAATGAGTGACAGGTGACTCCTGTTAGCTGGGTGGAGCAGATGCTTCTTCCATGTGGAAGAGTTAGAGGCAGCGAAGCATCAGAGAAACTTCTCCACTTGATGACTATCTCTTCCTGACTGTCATTGTTCTGCCGGTGATAGCCAGAGGAAAAGCTCACTGAGGTACAGGGGACAGAGCAGAAAGCTCACCAGATGTAGACATCAGTGCAACACAATGTCCTGGGAAAGCCGAAGAGGTGAATAACATGGTCCACCATCTCAGCAGCTGACAGCAATTTAGCAAGAGCAATGAAGTGGACACCACTGTCGTGATCACTGTGATCCCATTGGAAAGGTGCAAACCGGTGGTGAAATCCATGGTGATGTGGAACCACTGGGTGTTAAAGGACGGCAGGGGCTGCAGGAGCCCAGAGGGATGCTGGTTGCAGGAAATGGACTGGCCACATTGAGGTCAGGCAGCAATGAACTGACATACATCTGTGATCATGGTCAGCCAACAGGACCGGCATCACGGGAAATCCAGGGTCCACCTGGATGACCGAAGAGAGGTGAGGAGTGGTCCCACTGGAGTTCTCCAGAGTACGCGGCCAGTGGCCCACTCATGGTGTTGTTAGGTGTCTTGGTTGGAGCAGAGCTCTCGGGCCTGGTGGATCTGGTTTGCAAGGTCCCAGATGATCGTGATGAGGATTTGTAGGGATGAAATAATGGGCTGAGGGTTGATTTCCATTTCAGCTGGGTTGAAATGTCATAACAGGATGTCCACCTTAGTCTTCTCGGACCTGGGTCAGTAGGAGAGGGTGAAGCTGAATTGTAAAGAAGGGAGCCTAGGGAGTCTGACGTGGGTTGAGTTGGTGGGTCTATTGAATTGATCTGAGGTTCTGGTGGTCAAGCTAGATCAGGAAGGGCTTGATGTTTCCCATTGGCTATTGTTTCCACTTCTCCCTGGCCCATTTGGTGGCGAGTAGTCCCTGTCTCTTATCCACAGCAGTGCTGTGTAGAGTTGAATTTGTATGAAAAGAAGGCTCAGGGGTGTGTCTTCCTGTCTGGCCCTTGGAGAAGATGATGATGTCGAAGAAGTAGATGAACACAGACCTGTGTAGCATGTCTCAGAGAGTCTCGTTGATGAAAGCTTGGAAAATGGCTGGACTGTTGGAAATTTTGAAAGGCATCTCCAGGAATTCAGAGTGGCCGGTGGGTATTACGAACGACACCTTCCACTCTTCCCCCAGCAGATGTGGATCAGGCTGTCTGCACTCTGTAGATCCAGTTTGGTGAAGATGTGGGCCCTGTGGAGTGTTTCAAATACACTATCCAGTTTGGTAAAGATGTGGGCATCATGGAGTGTTTCGAATGCATTATCCCGTTTAGTGAAGATCTGGGCCCTGTGGAGTGTTTTAAGTACATTATCCAGTTTGGTGAAGATCTGGGTCCTGTGGAGTGTTTTGAATACATTATCCAGTTTGGTGAAGATCTGGGCCCTGTGGAGTGTTTTGAATACATATCCAGTTTAGTGAAGATCTGGGCCCCGAGGAGTGTTTCGAATGCATTATCCAGTTTAGTGAAGATCTGGGCCCCATGGAGTGTTTTGAATGCATTATCCAACAAGGGGAGTAGGTAGTTTTCTTAATGGTGTTTTTGTTGAGTCCACCAACAAGTAGTCGATGCAGGGACAAAGACACCATCTTTCTCTTTGAGAAAGAAGAATCTTGGAGACTGGGGTAGTTGAATGAAGCTACAGTGTGCTGCTGTGCTTCAGTGATGTTGTCATTCATGGCTTGTGGCTCAGGAGAGGAGAGGGAGAAATCGCGGGGTGGGGTGGTTACCCGGAGGTGGTCAGTTGCACATTTGTGTGGTCTGTGAGGCAGCAGGCTGTGGCCTTCCCTTTTTCTGAAGTCGATGGCAAAGTCATGATCTTCCCGAGAGAGCTTGATGAGGTCAAGAATTTCTCCATGAGGGTCCTGAATTCCACCGGGTAACCCAGCACCGAGCGTGAAAGTCCTGAATTCCACCCTGTAACCCAGCACTGAGTATGAGGGTCCTAAATTCCACCCTATAACCCAGCACCGAGCATGAAAGTCCTGAATTCCACCCTACAACCCAGCACTGAGTATGAGGGTCCTGAATTCAACCGGGTAACCCACACTGAGTGTGAAGTTCCTGAATTCCAGCAAGTAACCCAGCACTGAGTGCGAGGGTCCTGATTTCCACCCTGTAACTCAGCACTGAGTATGAGGGTCCTAAATTCCACCCTATAACCCAGCACCGAGCATGAAAGTCCTGAATTCCACCCTACAACCCAGCACTGAGTATGAGGGTCCTGAATTCAACCGGGTAACCCACACTGAGTGTGAAGTTCCTGAATTCCAGCAAGTAACCCAGCACTGAGTGCGAGGGTCCTGATTTCCACCCTGTAACTCAGCACTGAGTGTGAGGGTCCTGATTTCCACCCTGTAACCCAGCACTGAGTGTGAGGGTCCTGATTTCCACCCTGTAACCCAGCACTGAACGTGAGGGTCCTGATTTCCACCCTGTAACCCAGCACTGAGCGTGAGTGTCCTGATTTCCACCCTGTAACCCAGCACTGAGCGTGAGGGTCCTGAATTCCACCCTGTAACCCAGCACTGAGCGTGAGCCTCAATGCAGGCAAAGTATCTGATCTGCTGCCTCCTAACCCCTTCCTAGATGTTCGAAACCTGGCACATCTCAGCTGTAAAATCTTCATATTGATTGCAAATGTAATTACTATTGTTACATTTGTACACAGAATGGTAGATTCACTGCCGAATGTGGTAATGGGAGTGCAGAGTAGATGTTTTTTACAGAGTGGTGGGGGCACTGCCGAATGTGGTAATGGGAGTGCAGAGTAGATGGTTTTTACAGAGTGGTGGGGGCACTGCCGAATGTGGTAATGGGAGTGTAGAGTAGATGTTTTTTACAGAGTGGTGGGGGCACTGCCGAATGTGGTAATGGGAGTGTAGAGTAGATGGTTTTTACAGAGTGGTGGGGGCACTGCTGAATGTGGTAATGGGAGTGTAGAGTAGATGGTTTTTACAGAGTGGTGGGGGCACTGCCGAATGTGGTAATGGGAGTGTAGAGTAGATGGTTTTTACAGAGTGGTGGGGGCACTGCCGAATGTGGTAATGGGAGTGTAGAGTAGATGGTTTTTACAGAGTGGTGGGGGCACTGCTGAATGTGGTAATGGGTGTGCAGGTCAGATGTTTTTTACAGAGTGGTGGGGGCACTGCCGAATGTGGTAATGGGAGTGCAGAGTAGATGGTTTTTATAGAGTGGTGGGGGCACTGCCGAATGTGGTAATGGGAGTGTAGAGTAGATGGTTTTTATAGAGTGGTGGGGGCACTGCCGAATGTGGTAATGGGAGTGTAGAGTAGATGGTTTTTACAGAGTGGTGGGGGCACTGCCGAATGTGGTAATGGGAGTGTAGAGTAGATGGTTTTTACAGAGTGGTGGGGGCACTGCCGAATGTGGTAATGGGAGTGTAGAGTAGATGGTTTTTACAGAGTGGTGGGGGCACTGCCGAATGTGGTAATGGGAGTGTAGAGTAGATGGTTTTTACAGAGTGGTGGGGGCACTGCCGAATGTGGTAATGGGAGTGTAGAGTAGATGGTTTTTACAGAGTGGTGGGGGCACTGCCGAATGTGGTAATGGGAGTGCGGAGTAGATGGTTTTTACAGAGTGGTGGGGGCACTGCCGAATGTGGTAATGGGAGTGCAGAGTAGATGGTTTTTACAGAGTGGTGGGGGCACTGCCGAATGTGGTAATGGGAGTGTAGAGTAGATGGTTTTTACAGAGTGGTGGGGGCACTGCCGAATGTGGTAATGGGTGTGCAGGTGAGATGTTTTTTACAGAGTGGTGGGGGCACTGCCGAATGTGGTAATGGGAGTGTAGAGTAGATGGTTTTTACAGAGTGGTGGGGGCACTGCCGAATGTGGTAATGGGAGTGTAGAGTAGATGGTTTTTACAGAGTGGTGGGGGCACTGCCGAATGTGGTAATGGGAGTGTAGAGTAGATGGTTTTTACAGAGTGGTGGGGGCACTGCCGAATGTGGTAATGGGAGTGTAGAGTAGATGTTTTTTACAGAGTGGTGGGGGCACTGCCGAATGTGGTAATGGGTGTGCAGGTGAGATGTTTTTTACAGAGTGGTGGGGGCACTGCCGAATGTGGTAATGGGAGTGTAGAGTAGATGGTTTTTACAGAGTGGTGGGGGCACTGCCGAATGTGGTAATGGGAGTGTAGAGTAGATGGTTTTTATAGAGTGGTGGGGGCACTGCCGAATGTGGTAATGGGAGTGCAGAGTAGATGTTTTTTACAGAGTGGTGGGGGCACTGCCGAATGTGGTAATGGGAGTGTAGAGTAGATGGTTTTTATAGAGTGGTGGGGGCACTGCCGAATGTGGTAATGGGAGTGCAGAGTAGATGGTTTTTATAGAGTGGTGGGGGCACTGCCGAATGTGGTAATGGGAGTGTAGAGTAGATGGTTTTTACAGAGTGGTGGGGGCACTGCCGAATGTGGTAATGGGAGTGTAGAGTAGATGGTTTTTATAGAGTGGTGGGGGCACTGCCGAATGTGGTAATGGGAGTGTAGAGTAGATGTTTTTTACAGAGTGGTGGGGGCACTGCCGAATGTGGTAATGGGAGTGTAGAGTAGATGTTTTTTACAGAGTGGTGGGGGCACTGCCGAATGTGGTAATGGGAGTGTAGAGTAGATGGTTTTTACAGAGTGGTGGGGGCACTGCCGAATGTGGTAATGGGTGTGCAGAGTAGATGGTTTTTACAGAGTGGTGGGGGCACTGCTGAATGTGGTAATGGGAGTGCAGAGTAGATGGTTTTTACAGAGTGGTGGGGGCACTGCCGAATGTGGTAATGGGAGTGTAGAGTAGATGGTTTTTACAGAGTGGTGGGGGCACTGCCGAATGTGGTAACGGGAGTGCAGAGTAGATGTTTTTATAGAGTGGTGGGGGCACTGCCGAATGTGGTAATGGGAGTGTAGAGTAGATGGTTTTTACAGAGTGGTGGGGGCACTGCTGAATGTGGTAATGGGAGTGTAGAGTAGATGGTTTTTACAGAGTGCTGGGGGCACTGCCGAATGTGGTAATGGGAGTGTAGAGTAGATGGTTTTTACAGAGTGGTGGGGGCACTGCTGAATGTGGTAATGGGAGTGTAGAGTAGATGGTTTTTACAGAGTGGTGGGGGCACTGCCGAATGTGGTAATGGGAGTGCAGAGTAGATGGTTTTTACAGAGTGGTGGGGGCACTGCCGAATGTGGTAATGGGAGTGTAGAGTAGATGGTTTTTACAGAGTGGTGGGGGCACTGCCGAATGTGGTAATGGGAGTGTAGAGTAGATGGTTTTTACAGAGTGGTGGGGGCACTGCTGAATGTGGTAATGGGAGTGTAGAGTAGATGGTTTTTACAGCCACATGACAAATGCAGCAGGATTCATGAAAAGCCACACACAACAAAATGACAAACATCCAATGTGCAAAGGAGGAGAAATCGTACAATTAGCAAAGAAAAAGGTAAACAAATAACACATGGGACATGAGGCTGCCAAGTCACTAAAGGCAGGTTCACAGCTGCTAAGTCAGTTCAGTGGTGAGTCGAGTGAACCCGATGGCCACAGGGCAACGACTACTCCCAAACCTGGCAGCTTGGGACCTGGGACCCAAGACCAAAACTCTTGCAACACACACCCAATGATAGTAGCAAGAGAGAGGGAGGCCAGTCAAATACAAACCAATGGTGCTGAACACCTGCTCTCATCCTTGAAGATTTTAATCTCGCTCGGTGTTTTAATCAGCGCGGAGTAATGGAGCAGAGCACGGTTCATTTCCCACCAATAAGCCTTGATACTGCGTCCAATGTCCTTTGATGGGCACCCTGGCAATAGCTGCACTCTCAAGCACTGGTTAACCAAATTCCCCAAGTGATCGCAAAAATGCCAGTTTGTTCAATCAGTTCAAAAAGACATCTCTTTAAAGTTAGAGGCTGCAGTACCCACAGTTCGGAAGAAGTACACCTACTAGAGCATCTAGTAGTTGCATGGGGTTCCTGCAAAACATCGCCATTACGCACCAGTGCCATCTTGAATAAATTCATAAGCGATTCACCCTTTCCCTGTAACTCAGGTTCTCCAGTCCCAGCAACGTCCTTGTACTCTCTGCACTCTTCCAGTCTGATTGATATCTTTCCTGTAGTTAGGTGACCAAAACTGCAGACAATCCTCCAAATTAGGCCTCACCAACATCTTTTACAACTTCTATATACAGAAACATCTCAACTCTTTTACTCAATACTTTGATTTATAAAGGCCAATGTACCAAAAGCTCTCTTTATAACCCTATCCACTTGTGATTCCACTTTCAAGGAATTATGGATCTGTATTCCCAGATCGCTTTATTCTTCTGTACTTATCAGTGCTCTGCTGTTCATTGTGTAAGACCTACCCTGGTTTGTCCTCTCAAAGTGCAACGTCTCATATACTGTAAGCTTACATTAAATTCTACCTGCCATTTACAGTCATATTTTCCAGCTGGTCCAGGTTCCACTGCAAGTTTTACCAGTCTTCCTCATTGTTCACTTTGCCCCCCAAGCTCGACGTCAGCCACAAATTTGCTAACCCAGTTTACCACATTATCATCCAGATCATTGATATAGATGAAAAATACGAACAGACCAGCACCAACCCCTGTGGCATTTCATTAGTCACAGGCCTCCAGTCAGAGAGGCAGCCATCTACTACATCTCTCTGGCTTCTTCTATGAAACCAATGTCTAATCTAATTTACTACCTCATCCTGAATAATGAACAACTAAGCCTTCTTGACCACCATTCCATGCAGGAGCTTGTCGACTGTCATGTGTATAACATCCACTGCCTTGCTTTGATCAGCTTTCCTGGTAACTTCCTCGAAAACTCTACAAGATTGCTTAGACACAACCTACCATGCACAAAGCCGTGTTGATCATCTCTAGTCAGTCCATGCCTATCCAAATACTTACATATCTGGTCCCTTAGAATATTTTCCAATCACTGAGCCATTATTGATATCAAGCCTATCATCTCCCATCTTATTCAGAGCTTTTCTTAAACAAATGAACAATATTAGCTATCCTCCAGTTTGATCTTTAAGGGATGTTTGAAATACTCTGCTAGAGCCCCTGAAAGTTCAGAATTAGCCCCCCAAAAGGTCTGATGGAACACCTTATCAGGTCTTGGGTTTTATCTTCTTTAATTTGCCTGAAACAGCAAGCACCCCTTCCTCTGTAATCTGTATATGGTCATTGACCTCACTGCTGTTTTGGCTCACTTCTATAGACTCTGTGTCTGTCTCTTGAGTAAATACAGTGCACAAAATTAATTTAAGATCATGCCCATCTCTTTCAGCTGCATGTGTAGGTGACCACTCTGATCTTCAGGAGGACCAACTTTGTCTCCTGCTGTCCTTTTGTTTTTAATATATCTGTCGGATAATCTTTCACCTTGTTTGCCAGAACAGCCTCGAAGAAGGAAGTCTGAGAATTAGAGCGGGAGTGCGGAGGAAGCCATTTTTGAATTTTTCGGGGTTTTTTTCCATCGGCGTTCAGAGAGGCGGGACTGCGCAGGTGTGTGACGTCGGGCAGTGAAGCGCGGAAGATTTAAAAGGAACTCAACCTCATACAGCAGACAGCGTAATTTGCGGGCGGCGGAGTGAGTCGGGAGCAGAGTGAAGACTTAAGGGCTTCGGCTTAACGGGCTTAGGCAGAAACGGGCGAGGCGATGAAGGTTTGGTATTCATTTTTTGTTGTTATTTGAGGAGAGGGGCAGTATGAGTGTGAGGGCAGTTTGTTGTTCTCGGTGCCGGATATGGGAGACCCTGGAGTCTCCAAGCCTCCCGGACATCCACATCTGCGCCAGGTGCGCCGAGTTGCAGCTCCTAAGGGACCATGTTAGGGAACTGGAGCTGCAGCTCGATGACCTTCGTCTGGTCAGGGAGAGTGAGGAGTTGATAGAGAGGAGTTACACGCAGGTGGTCACAGTGGGGCCATGGAAGGCAGACAAGTGGGTCACGGCTAGGAGGGGGAAGAGGAAGAGTCAGGTAATAGAGAGTACCCCGGTGGCTGTGCCCCTTGACAATAGGTACTCCTGTTTGAGTACTGTTGGGGGGGGGGACAGCTTACCTGGGGGAAGCGACAGTGGCCGTGCCTCCGGCACAGAGTCTGGCCCTGTAGCTCAGAAGGGTAGGGAAAGGAAGAGGGCAGTTGTAATAGGGGACTCGATAGTAAGGGGGTCAGATAGGCGATTCTGTGGACGCAGTCCAGAGACCCGGATGGTAGTTTGCCTCCCTGGTCACAGTGTCCGGGATATTTCTGATCGCGTCCAAGATATCCTGAAGTGGGAGGGTGAGGATCCAGAGGTTGTAGAACATATAGGTACCAATGACATAGGTAGGAAAAGGGAAAAGGTCCTGAAAGGAGAATATAGGGAGTTGAGAAAAAAGACCGCAAAGGTAGTAATCTCGGGATTACTGCCTGTGCCACGTGACAGTGAGAGTAGGAATGCGATGAGGTGGAGGATAAATGTGTGGCTGAGGGATTGGGGCGGGGGGCAGGGATTCAAGTTTTTGGATCATTGGGACCTCTTTTGGTGCAGGTGTGACCTGTTCAAAAAGGACGGGTTACACTTGAATCCTAGGGGAACCAATATCCTGGTGGGGAGATTTGCGAGGGCTACTGAGGTGACTTTAAACTAGAATGGTTGGGGGGTGGGAATCAAATTAAAGAGATTAGGAGAGGAGGTTAGTTCACAACAGGGGGATGGGAACAAGTGCAGAGAGACAGAGGGGTGTAAAATGAGGGTAGAAGCAAAAAGTAGTAAGGTGAAAAGTAAAAGTGGCAGGCCGGCAAATCCAGGGCAAAAATCAAAAAGGGCCACTTTTCAACATAATTGTATAAGGGCTAAGAGAGTTGTAAAAGAGCGCCTGAAGGCTTTGTGTGTCAATGCAAGGAGCATTCGTAACAATGTGGATGAATTAAAAGTGCAGATTGTTATTAATGAATATGATATAGTTGGGATCACAGAGACATGGCTCCAGGGTGACCAGGGATGGGAGCTCAACGTTCAGGGATATTCAATAGTCAGGAGGGATAGACATGAAAGAAAAGGAGGTGGGGTAGCATTGCTGGTTAGAGAGGAGATTAACGCAATAGAGAGGAAGGACATAAGCCGGGAAGATGTGGAATCGATATGGGTAGAGCTGCGTAACACTAAGGGGCAGAAAACGCTGGTGGGAGTTGTGTACAGGCCACCTAACAGTAGTAGTGAGGTTGGGGATGGTATTAAACAGGAAATTAGAAATGTGTGCAATAAAGGAACAGCAGTTATAATGGGTGACTTCAATCTATATATAGATTGAGTGAACCAACTTGGTAAGGGTGCTGAGGAAAACAACAGGAATTCTGCAGATGCTGGAAATTCAAGCAACACACATCAAAGTTGCTGGTGAACGCAGCAGGCCAGGCAGCATCTCTAGGAAGAGGTACAGTCGACGTTTCAGGCCGAGACCCTTCGTCAGGACTAACTGAAGGAAGAGTGAGTAAGGGATTTGAAAGTTGGAGGGGGAGGGGGAGATCCAAAATGATAGGAGAAGACAGGAGGGGGAGGGATAGAGCCAAGAGCTAGACAGGTGATAGGCAAAAGGGGATACGAGAGGATCATGGGACAGGAGGTCCGGGAAGAAAGACAAGGGGGGGGGGGACCCAGAGGATGGACAAGAGGGAGAAAAAGGAGAGTGAGAGAAAGAATGTGTGCATAAAAATAAGTAACAGATGGGGTACGAGGGGGAGGTGGGGCCTAGCGGAAGTTAGAGAAGTCGATGTTCATACCATCGGGTTAGAGGCTACTCAGACGGAATATAAGGTGTTGTTCCTCCAACCTGAGTGTGGCTTCATCTTTACAGTAGAGGAGGCCGTGGATAGACATGTCAGAATGGGAATAGGATGTGGAATTAAAATGTGTGGCCACTGGGAGATCCTGCTTTCTCTGGCGGACAGAGCGTAGATGTTCAGCAAAGCGGTCTCCCAGTCTGCGTCGGGTCTCACCAATATATAAAAGGCCACATCGGGAGCACCGGACGCAGTATATCACCCCAGTCGACTCACAGGTGAAGTGTTGCCTCACCTGGAAGGACTGTTTGGGGCCCTGAGTGGTGGTAAGGGAGGAAGTGTAAGGGCATGTGTAGCACTTGTTCCGCTTACACGGGTAAGTGCCAGGAGGGAGATCAGTAGGGAGGGATGGGGGGGAACGAATGGACAAGGGAGTTGTGTAGGGAGCGATCCCTGCGGAAGGCAGAGAGAGGGGGGGAGGGAAAGATGTGCTTAGTGGTGGGATCCCGTTGGAGGTGGCGGAAGTTACGGAGAATAATATGTTGGACCCGGAGGCTGGTGGGGTGGTAGGTGAGGACCAGGGGAACCCTATTCCTAGTAGGGTGGCGGGAAGATGGAGTGAGAGCAGATGTACATGAAATGGGGGAGATGCATTTAAGAGCAGAGTTGATAGTGGAGGAAGGGAAGCCCCTTTCTTTAAAAAATGAAGACATCTCCCTCGTCCTAGAATGAAAAGCCTCATCCTGAGAGCAGATGCGGCGGAGACGGAGGAATTGCGAGAAGGGGATGGCGTTTTTGCAAGAGACAGGGTGAGAAGAGGAATAGTCCAGATAGCTGTGAGAGTCAGTAGGCTTATAGTAGACATCAGTGGATAAGCTGTCTCCAGAGACAGAGACAGAAAGATCTAGAAAGGGGAGGGAGGTGTCGGAAATGGACCAGGTAAACTTGAGGGCAGGGTGAAAGTTGGAGGCAAAGTTAATAAAGTCAACGAGTTCTGCATGCGTGCAGGAAGCAGCGCCAATGCAGTCGTCAATGTAGCGAAGGAAAAGTGGGGGACAGATACCAGAATAGGCACGGAACATAGATTGTTCCACAAAGCCAACAAAAAGGCAGGCATAGCTAGGACCCATACGGGTGCCCATAGCTACACCTTTAGTTTGGAGGAAGTGGGAGGAGCCAAAGGAGAAATTATTAAGAGTAAGGACTAATTCCGCTAGACGGAGCAGAGTGGTGGAGGGGAACTGATTAGGTCTGGAATCCAGAAAGAAGCGTAGAGCTCTGAGACCTTCCTGATGGGGGATGGAAGTATATAGGGACTGGACATCCATGGTGAAAATAAAGCGGTGAGGGCCAGGGAACTTAAAATCATCGAAAAGTTTAAGAACGTGAAAAGTGTCACGAACATAGGTCGGAAGGGATTGAACAAGGGGTGATAAAACAGTGTCGAGGTATGCAGAAATGAGTTCGGTGGGGCAGGAGCAAGCTGAGACAATAGGTCTGCCAGGACAGGCAGGTTTGTGGATCTTGGGTAGGAGGAAGAAACGGGAAGTGCGGGGTGTGGGAACTATAAGGTTGGTAGCAGTGGATGGGAGATCCCCTAAGCGGAGAAAGTCGGTGATGGTGTGGGAGACAATGGCCTGGTGCTCCTTAGCGGGGTCACGATCGAGGGGTAAATAAGATGAGGTATCCGCGAGTTGTCGCTGTGCCTCGGCAAGGTAGAGGTCAGTACGCCAGACTACAACAGCACCCCCCTTATCGGCGGGTTTAATAATAAGGTTAGGATTAGTGCGGAGGGAGTGGAGAGCAGAGCGTTCCGAAGGAGTGAGGTTGGAATGGGGACAAGGTGCGGTGAAGTCGAGACGGTTGATGTTCCGTCGGCAATTAGCGATAAAGAGATCCAGAGCAGACAGAAGACCAGAGCGGGGTGTCCATGAAGAAGAGGAGGGTTGAAGAGGGTTGAAGGGTGCTGAGGAACAGGGTTTCTTGGAATGTATGCGGGATGGTTTTTTGAACCAACATGTTGAGGAACCAACTAGAGAGCAGGCTATTCTAGACTGGGTATTGAGCAATGAGGAAGGGTTAATTAGCAATCTTGTCGTGAGAGGCCCCTTGGGTAAGAGTGACCATAATATGGTGGAATTCTTTATTAAGATGGAGAGTAACATAGTTAGTTCAGAAACAAAGGTTCTGAACTTAAAGAAGGGTAAATGACACTTAAAGGATTGACGGTGGATGGCAAGCATTTAAAGATTGCATGGATGAACTACAACAATTGTTCATCCCAGTTTGGCAAAAGAATAAATCAAGGAAGGTAGTGCACCCGTGGCTGACAAGGGAAATTAGGGATAGTATCAATTCCAAAGAAGAAACATACAAATTAGCCAGAAAAAGTGGCTCACCTGAGGACTGGGAGAAATTCAGAGTTCAGCAGAGGAGGACAAAGGGCTTAATTAGGAAGGGGAAAAAGATTATGAGAGAAAACTGGCAGGGAACATAAAAACTGACTGTGAAAGCTTTTATAGATATGTGAAAAGAAAAAGATTGGTTAAGACAAATGTAGGTCTCCTACAGAAAGAAACAGGTGAATTGATAATGGGGAACAAGAACATGGCAGACCAATTGAATAACTACTTTGGTTCTGTCTTCACTAAGGAGGACATAAATAATCTTCTGGAAATAGGGGACAGAGGATCAAGTGAGATGGAGGAACTGAGCGAAATACATGTTAGTAGGGAAGTGGTGTTAGGTAAATTGAAGGGATTAAAGGCAGATAAATCCCCATGGCCAGATGGTCTGCATCCCAGAGTGCTTAAGGAAGTAGCCCAAGAAATAGTGGATGCATTAGTGATAATTTTCAAAACTCTTTAGATTCTGGACTAGTTTCTGAGGATTGGAGGGTGGCTAACAGAACCCCACTTTTTAAAAAAGTGGGGAGAGAGAAACCAGGGAATTATAGACCAGTTAGCCTAACATCGGTGGTGGGGAAAATGCTAGAGTCAGTTATCAAAGATTTGATAACAGCACATTTGGAAAGCGATAAATTCATCGGACAAAGTCAGCATGGATTTGTGAAAGGAAAGTCATGTCTGACGAATCACATAGAATTTTTTGAGGATGTAACTAGTAGAGTGGATAGGGGAGAACCAGTGGATGTGGTATATTTGGATTTTCAAAAGGCTTTTGACAAGGTCCCACACAGGAGATTAGTGTGCAAACTTAAAACACATGGTATTGGGGGTAAGGCATTGATGTGGATAGAGAATTGGTTGGCAGACAGGAAGCAAAGAGTGGGAATAAACGGGACCTTTTCAGAATGGCAGGCAATGACTAGTGGGGTACTGTAAGGCTCAGTGCTGGGACCCCAGTTGTTTAAAATATATATTAATGACTTGGATGAGGGAATTAAATGCAGCATCTCCAAGTTTGCAGATGACATGAAGCTGGGCAGCAGTGTTAGCTGTGAGGAGGATGCTAAAAAGGATGCAGGGTGACTTGGATAGGTTAGGTGAGTGGGCAGATGCAATTTAATGTGGATAAATGTGAGGTTATCCACTTTGGTGGCAAAAACAGGAAAACAGATTATTATCTGAATGGTGGCCGATTAGGAAAAGGGGAGGTGCAACGAGACCTGGGTGTCATGATACACCAGTCATTGAAAGTGGGCATGCAGGTACAGCAGGCGGTGAAAAAGGCGAATGGTATGCTGGCATTCATAGCAAGAGGATTCAAGTACAGGAGAAGGGAGGTACTACTGCAGTTGTCCAAGGCCTTGGTGAGACCACACCTGGAGTATTGTGTGCAGTTTTGGTCCCCTAATCTGAAGAAAGACATCTTTGCCATAGAGGGAGTACAAAGAAGGTTCACCAGATTGATTCCTGGGATGGCAGGACTTTCATATGATGAAAGACTAGATCGACTAGGCTTATACTCGTTGGAATTTACAAGATTGAGGGGGGATCTTATTGAAACATATAAAATCCTAAAGGGATTGGACAGGCTAGATGCAAGAAGATTGTTCCCGATGTTGGGGAAGTCCAGAACGAGGGGTCACAGTTTGAGGATAAAGGGGAAGCCTTTTAGGACCGAGATTAGGAAAAACTTCTTCACACAGAGAGTGGTGAATCTGTGGAATTCTCTGCCACAGGAAACAGTTGAGGCCAGTTCATTGGCTATATTTAAGAGGAAGTTAGATATGGCCCTTGTGGCTAAAGGGATCACGGGGTATGGAGAGAATGCTGGTACAGGGTTCTGAGTTGGATGATCATCCATTATCACACTGAATGGCGGTGCAGGCTCGAAGGGCCGAATGGCCTACTCCTGCACCTATTTTCCATGTTTCTATGTTTCTATGACCTCTATTAATCCTCCTAATTTCCTTCTTAAGCATTAACTTGCATTTCTTACACTCCTCAAGTAACTCCTCAAAGACTTTATTATTTTAAAAGGGTTCATTGCATGTGTGTGACATGTCTATACAATAAATTGAAAGTTATTGTTAGTCAAGAGTGCTACATAGTCTAATGGCGTGCTTACTAGTGAGTCTAGAAATCATGTCTGTTGTCATGAGGAAGCTCTTGTCATGACCCCGTCCTCTGGTCCCTTTCTCCCTGGTTGGTAGAGTTCACAGATACTAGCAGAGAACACATTTGTTGTTGGTGTGTGTTGACATAAGCAAATTAGTGCCAATCGTACAGCAATGGGTGGGTTCTGTGGGAGTGGAGAGTGGGGACAGACTGCCTACACTGTTGATGGGTGGGTTTTGTGGGAGTGGGACAGACTGCCTACACTGTTGATGGGTGGGTTTTGTGGGAGTGGGAACAGACTGCCTACACTGTCGATGGGTGGGAGTGGGGACAGACTGCCTACACTGTTGATGGGTGGGTTTTGTGGGAGTGGGACAGACTGCCTACACTGTTGATGGGTGGGAGTGGGGACAGACTGCCGGCACTGTCGATGGGTGGGAGTGGGGACAGACTGCCTACACTGTTGATGGGTGGGAGTGGGGGCAGACTGCCTACACTGTTGATGGGTGGGTTTTGTGGGAGTGGGGACAGAGTGCCTACACTAAGCAGGACTTTCTTCTGTGGAGTTACAAAGAACAAGGCAAAGCTTCTGACAGCTGGAGGTATGACTTCCATTCCTCATGAGCTTGTTTTGAGCATGGACTTTACTTTCCATCTTGTATTTGCTCTTCTATTGACGTCCAAGGCCCTTCCAGTATAACTAGGGTTTGCAGTAAGTAGGAGACAAAATACTGTTTAGCTTCCATTTGTACCACAGGTGTAGGTGGAACAGGCTGACATGTGATTTCTTCGGGTCTGCTTTAAGTTGATCATCAGCTAATTCAGCCGTCCAGCCAGCTAATGCAGCATGCTTAGGACAGGTTGTAACACTCACTTGCAAGCCAACAGCAAATCTGTGTTTGTTCGTGTGGATAGATTTTTTTACTGTGTAACTATTAGCTTTAGCATAGCCATCGTACTCATTTGTTTCCCTCTTTGTTCAATATTTCAAAACTGACATGAAAGAGTAGAATCCATCCACAAACAAGAGAAAATCTGTAGATGCTGGAAATCCAAACAACACACACAAAATGCTGGAGGAACTCAGCAGGCCAGACAGCATCTGTGGAAAAAGTACAGTCGACGTTTCGGGCCGAGACCCTTCTGCAGGACTGAAGAAAACAAGTCGAGTAGATTTAAAAGGTGGGGGGAGGAGAGAGAAATACACAAGGTGATAGATGAATCCTGAGGGGGGAGGAATGGATAAAGAGCTGGGAAGCTGATTGGTGAAAGAGATACAGGGCTGGAGAAGGGGGAGTCTGATAGGAGAGGGTGGAAGGCCATGGGAGAAAGAAAAGGGGGGAGGATCACCGGAGGGAGATGATGGGCAGCAGGGAGATAAGGTGAGAGAGGGAAAAGAGGATGAGAAGTGGTGAAGGAGGGGAGGTGGGACATTACCGGAATTTCAAGGAATCAATGTTTATACCATCAGGTTGGAGGCTACGCAGACAGAACGTAAAGTGTTGTTCCTTCAACCTGAGTGTGGCCTCATCACGACAGTAGAGGTGGCCATGGACTGACATATCGGAATGGGAATAGGAAGTGGAATTAAAATGGGTGGCCACTGGGAGATCCCACTTTTTCTAGTGGATGGAACGTAGGTGCTCGGTGACGGGGTCTCCCAATATACATTGGGTCTCACCAATGCTTATGTGAGAATGCTGTTCTTGGACCGCAGTTCAGCATTCAACACCATAATTCCCTCCAGGCTCGACAATAAGCTCAGAGACCTCAGCCTTCACCCTGCCTTGTGTAGCGGCTCCTGGACTTCCTGTCAGATCGCTGGTAGGTGGTAAGAGTGGGCTTCCTCACCTCTGCCCCTCAACACAGGAGCTCCTCAGGGCTGTGTCCTAAGCCCCCTCCTTTACTCAATGTATACCCATGACTGTGTCGCTACCCACAGCTCCAATCTTCTAATTAAATTTGCTGACGACACTGCACTGATTGAGCTAATCTCAAATAATAATGAGGCAGCCTGTGGAGAAGTCCATCACCCTGACACAGTGGTGTCAGGGAAACCTCTCCCTCAATGTCGCAAAAACAAAGGAGCTGGTTGTGGACTACAGGAGGATTGGAGACAGGCTAACCCCTATTGACATCAATGGATCTGCGGTTGAGAGGGTGAACAGCTTTAAGTTCCTCGGCATACACATCACCGAGGATCTCACGTGGTCTGTACCACGTGGCTGTGTGGTGAGTAAAGCACAACAGCGTCTCTTTCACCTCAGACGGTTGAAGAAGATTGGTATAGCCCCCAAATTCTGAGAATTTTCTATAGGGGCACAATTGAGAGCATCCTGCCTGGCTGCATCATTACCAGGTCAATCACAGGACTCTGCAGAGAGTGATGCGGACAGCCTAGTACATCTGTAGATGTGAACTTCCCACTAATCAGGACATTTACAGAGACAGGTGCATAAAAAGGATCTTTGGGAACCCGAGTCACCCCAACAACAAACTGTTCCAGCTGCTACCATCTGGGAAACGGTACCACAGTGTTAAAGCCAGGACCAACAGGCTCCGGGACAGCTTCTTCCACCAGGCCAAAAGACTGATTAATTCACGCTGATACAATTGTATTTCTATGCTGTTTGATTGTCCTGTTGTACATACTGTTTATTACAAATTATGATAAATTGCACATTGCATATTTAGACAGAGACGTAACGTAAAGATTTTTACTCCTCATGTATGTGAAGGATGTAAGTGATAAAGTCAATTCCATTCAATATACAGGAGACCACACCGGAGCACCAAACACAGTAGATGACCCCAACAGACTCTCAGGTGAAGTGTCGTCTCACCGGGAAAGACTGTTTGGGGCCCCGAATGTTAGTGAGGGAGGAGGGTAGGGGCAGGTGTAGCACTTGTTCCACTTGCATGGATAAGTACCAGGAGGACGATTGGTGGGGAATAGACAAGGGAGTCATGTAAGGAGCGATTCCTGTGGAAAGCAGAAAGTGAGGGATGGGGTAAGATGTGCTTGGTGGCGCGATCCCATTAGAGATGGCAGAGGTTATGGAGAATTATGTGCAGGACATGGAGGCTGGTGGGGTGGTAGGTGAGGACAAGAGGAACCCTATCCATGGTAGTGTGGCAGGAGGTTGGGGTGAGAGCAGACGTGCGTGAATTGAAAGAGATGCAGTTGAGGGCAGCATTGATGGTGGATGAAAGGAAGCCCCTTTCTTTGAAAAAGGATAACAATTACGAAAAAATATAAAGATTTATTTAAAGCTAATTTTTTACCTTTAATTGATCAGATTAAACTTTTATTTACCAAATGGTCCCCAATCTCTTTGTCTTTGATTGGTCGGATTAATGCTATTAAGATGATCATTTTGCCCAAATTTTTGAATATATTCCAATCGGTTCCAATTTTTATCCCAAAATCTTTTTTTGATAACATAGGTTCAAAAATTTCCTCATATATTTGGCAGAATAAAAATCCTAGGTTAGGTAAAAGGTATCTACAGGAATCTAAAAAGGAGTGGGGGCTCGCCCTCCCGAATTTTAGATTCTATTATTGGGCAATTAATATTCGATATTTAAAATTTTGGTTACAAGATTTGGACGCACCTTTAAACCCTCATTGGGTAAATCTTGAATCTAATTCATTACAAGGGTTTTCCTTGGGTTCGGTTTTAGGAACTTTACTTCCTTTTACTTCTTTTAAATCATATAAACAAATGAACAACCCAATAGTTAAGCATACTTTACGTATATGGTTTCAATTCCGAAGATTTTTTGGGTTTAATCAATTTATTCTAGCAAGTCCCATTCTATCAAATTTTCTTTTTCAACCTTCCACGATGGATCAAGCTTACTTTGATTGGAAAACCAAAGGTATAATATCTTTTCGTGATTTATTTTTGGATAATTGTTTTATGTCTTTTGATCAACTCTCTAATAAATATAACTTACCTAGATCTCACTTTTTTAGATAGCTACAGATTAGAAGCTTTTTAATTACTGTCTCCCCTAATTTTCCACACCCATATCCAATGGACACTTTGGAAAAAATCTTAGGTTTAAATCTCTCTCAGAAAAGTGTAGTAGCAATTATATATAATATAATTATGAATTTATGTCCTGATGCTTCTAATAAAATTAAAGCTGACTGGGAAAGAGAACTTGAGATTAATATACCGACTGAAAAATGGGAAAAAATTCTTCAGTTGGTGAATTCATCCTCTGTATGTGCTAAGCATAGGTTGATACAGTTTAAAGTAGTGCACAGGGCTCATATGTCCAAAGATAAACTATCTCGTTATTACTCTTATATTAATCCAATATGTGACAGATGTCATTCCGAGATAGCTTCTTTAACCCACATGTTTTGGTCATGTCCCTTGTTGGAGAAATATTGGAAAGATATTTTTGATATTATTTCAACGGTCCTAAATATAGACTTACAACCTCATCCAATTACTGCTATCTTTGGACTACCAATGATACTTAAATAATTTAACCTCTTCATCACGAAGGATGATTGCATTTCTTACTTTAATAGCTAGAAGGTCCATTTTGTTGAATTGGAAAGAGATTAACCCTCCTACTGTATTTCATTGGTTTTCACAAACTATGGTGTATTTGAATTTGGAGAAAATTAGAAGTGCAGTTTATGACCCTTCCATTAAGTTTGAAAAAACTTGGAGGTCATTCATTCAGCATTTTCATTTGATGTAATTTGATCATTTCCAAACTTGTTTTATCTCTCTGTACTGTTGTTGGAAGGGAATGGAGTCGTCGATGCTGAGGTTTTCTTCTTTTCCATTTTTAAGTTGTTAGTTTTGCCCAAGTCTTTTAGTTTAGTTGATTAATTTTGTTTTTCTTTGGGGATGGGGTTTGCTTTTTTTTGTTTTGTTTTTTTTTTCTTTTTCATGATTTTTTTTTCCAGTTTTTTTTTTGCTTTGTATTATCCGTGGTTAGTTTTACATGTTTGGGAGCTTTGTTAATTTACACTACTTGGTTTTGCAATTACTTTTTTTAAGTGTAATAATATATCTCCTACTATTTGTATTATTGCTATGTTTTGTTTCTATATTTTGAAATTAATAAAAAGATTGAAAAAGAAAGAAAAGAAAAAGGAGAATATCCAGAGAGCAGATGTTGTGGATTGCCCCTTTTCCAGAGCAGAGTCCCAATGTTTATTCTATCCTTTACCTTAGTAATCAGAATTACCCTAATGCTCAGAAGTACCTCAAATACATTAAGGATAATTAAAGAGTTGACGAAAATTGACAGATTATGGAAGAAACTGTGATGGCAAAATCAGACAAATGCCATTGGGATGAATGAGCTAGTAATTCAAGATCTGGTTCTTTTAATCAAGGGTCAACTTAGTTAAGTCAATTGAATCTATCGCCCAGTAGCACTCACATCAACTGTGGTGAAATGCTTTGAGAGGTTGGTCATGACTAGACTGAACTCTTGCCTCAGCAAGGACCTGGACCCATTGCAATTTGCCTTTCGCCACAATTGGTCAACGACAGACACAATCTCAATTGCTCTTCACACACCTTTAGACCACCTGGACAACACAAACACCTATGTCAGGCTGCTGATTATTGACTATAGCTCAACATTTAACACCATCATTGCCACAATCCTGATTGAGAAGTTACAGAACCTGGGCCTCTGTACCTCCCTCTTCAATTGGATCCTCGACTTCCTAACTGGAAGACCACAATCTGTGCAGATTGGTGACAATGTATTCTCCTCGCTGACAATAAATACTGGTGCACCTCAGTGATGTGTGCTTAACTCAGAGCTCTACTCTCTCTATACCCATGACTATGTGGCTAGGCATAGCTCAAATACCGTCTACAAATTTGCTGATGATACAACCATTGTTGGTAGAAGCTCAGGTGGTGATAAGAGAGTGTCCAGGAGAGAGATATACCAACTAGTGGAATGCTGTCACAGCAACAAGCTGACACTCAAAGTCAGTAAGATGAAAAAGCTGATTGTGGACTTAAGGAAGGGTAAGACGAAGGAACACGTACCAATCCTCATAGAGGGATCCGAAGTGCAGAGTAAACAGTTTTAATTTCCTGAGAGTCAAGATCTCTGAGGACCTCACTTGGTTCCAATATATCGGTGCATTGAAACATAGAACATAGAAATATAGAAATATAGGTGGGAGGAGACAAAGCAGCGCGCCTGCACGTGTGCAGCCCTCCGGTGAAAAATGATATCGTATCTATTAAATAGGGGCCATGGACAATTCTGATTTGATGGAGAATGGACATGAAAGCACAGAGGAACATCGGGAGAAATTTCTGAAACGCTTGTTCGCTGCTGTCGTTACTGCGCGGTCAGGAATCTTTCGGAGGGTAGGCCTCAAAATCCCCGGCTTTGCCTGCTGTTGGCGACCGAGGTTGAGGTCAAATCGTTCGGACAGAGATGGCGCTCAGTACTAGGTGTCGGAGAGCTGATCAGAGCTCGAAGTTTTCGGATGACTCAGAGTCGGACTGTGGTCGGCATGGCAGGGAGAGTTTTTCTTCCTTCTACCGTCTGCGTGAGATATGGGACATTTGAGAGACTTTGAACTTTTACTGTGCTCATGGACTTCTTCATCAAGTTATGGTATTGTTGCACTGCTGTAACTATATGTTATAATTATGTGGTTTTGTTAGTTTTTTCAGTCTTGGTCTGTCCTGTGTTTTGTGATATCACACTGGAGGAAATATTGTATCATTTCTTAATGCATGCATTACTAAATGACAATAAAAGAGGACTACGTGTCTTCATAATCTAAACCTACAGAACAATCCAGGCCCTTCAGCCCACAAAGCTGTGCCAAACATGTCCTTACCTTAGAAATGATCTAGGGTTACCCATAGCCCTCTATTTTTCTAAGCTCTATGTACCTATCCAGGAGTCTCTTAAAAGACCCTATGGTATCCTCCTCCACCGTCACCAGCAGCCCATTCCATGCATTCACCACTATCTGCATAAAAAAAAACCCTGACATCTCCTCTGTACTTACTTCCAAGCACCTTAAAACTGTGTCCTCTTGTGGCAACCATTTCAGCCCTGGGAAAAAGCCTCTGACTATCCACACGATCAATGCTTCTCATCATCTTATACACCTCTATCAGGTCATCTCTCATCCTCGGACGCTCCAAGGAGAAAAGGACGAGTTCACTCAACCTATTCTCATAAGGCATGCTCCCCAATCCAGGCAACATCCTTGTAAATCTCCTCTGCACCCTTTCTATAGTTTTCAGATCCTTCTTATAGTGAGGCGACCAGAACTGAGCACAGTTCTCCAAGTGGTGTCTGAGCAGGGTCCTATATAGCTGCAACATTATCTCTCGGCTCTTAAACCCAATCCCACGGTCGATGAAGGCCAATAAACTGTATACCTTCTTAACCACAGAGTCAACCTGTGCAGCAGCTTTGAGTGTCCTATGGACTCAGACCCCAAGACTCCTCTGATCCTCCACACTGCCAAGAGTCTTACCATTAATACTATATTCTGCCATTATATTTGACCTACCAAAATGAACCACCTCACACTTATCTGGGTTGAACTCCTTCTGCCACATCTCAGCCCAGTCTTGCATCCTATCAATATCCCACTGTAACGTCTGACAGCCCTCCACACTATCAACAACACCCCCAACCTTTGTGTCATCAGCAAATTTACTAAGCCATCTCTCCACTTCCTCATCCAGGTCATTTATAAAAATCACAAAGAGTAGGGGCCCCAGAACAGATCCCTGAAGCACACCACTGGTCACCGACCTCCATGCAGAATATGACCCATCTACAACCACTCTTTGCTTTCTGTGGGCAAGCCAGTTCTGGATCCACAAAGTAAAGTCCCCATGGATCTCATTCCTCCTTACTTTCTCAATAAGCTTTGCATGGGGTACCTTGTCAAATGCCTTGCTGAAATCTACATCTACTACTCTACCTTCATCAAAGTGTTTAGTCACATCCTCAAAAAAGTCAATCAGGCTTGTCAGCCACAACCTGCCCTTGACAAAGCCATGCTGACTATTCCTAATCATATTATGCCTCTCCAAATGTTCATAAATCCGGCCTCTCAGGATCTTCTCCATCAACTTACCAACCACTGAAGTAAGACACACCAGTATATAATTTCCTGGTCTATCTCTACTCCCTTTGTTGAATAATGGAACAACATCTGCAACCCTCCAATCCTCCAAAATATCCCCCGTCCCCATTGATGATGCAAAGATCATCGCCAGAGGCTCAGCAATCTCCTCCCTAGCCTCCCACAGTAGCCTGGAGTACATCTCACCCGGTCCCGGTGACTGATCAAACTTGTTGCTTTCCAAAAGCTCCAGCACTTCCTCTTTCTTAATATCTACATACTCAAGCTTTTCAGTATGCTGTAAGTCATCTTCACAGTCGCCAATATCCTTTTCCATAGTGAATACTGAAGCAAGGTATTCATTAAGTACCTCTGCTATCTCCTCTGGTTCCATACACAGTTTTCCACTGTCATATTTGATTGGTCCTATTCTCTCATGTTTTATCTTCTTGCTCTTCACATACTTGTAGAATACCTTGGGGTTTTCCTTAATCCTGCCCGCCAAGGCCTTCTCATGGCCCTTTCTGGCTCTCCTATTTTCCTTCTTAAGCTCCTTCTTGCATGCCTTACAATCTTCTAGATCTCTATCATTACCTAGTTTTTTGAAACTTTCGTAAGCTTTTCTTCTTGACTAGATTTACAACAGCTTTTGTCCACTACAGTTCCTGTACCCTACCATTCTTTCCCCGTCTCATTGGAATAGAAACATAGAAAAATAGAAAATAGGTGCAGGAGTAGGCCATTCAGCCCTTCGAGCCTGCACCGCCATTCAGTACAATCATGGCCCATCATCCAACCCAGAACCCTGTACCTGCCTTCTCCCCATACCCCCTGATCCCTTTAGCCACAAGAGCCATATTTAACTCCCTCTTAAATATAGCCAATGAACTGGCCTCAACTGTTTCCTGTGGCAGAGAATTCCATAGATTCACCACTCTCTGTGTGAAGAAGTTTTTCCTCATCTCAGTCCTAAAAGACTTCCCCTTTATCCTTAAACTGTGACTCCTCATTCTGGACTTCCCCAACATCAGGAACAATCTTCCTTCATGTAGCCTGTCCAATCCCTTTAAGATTTTATATGTTTCAATAAGATCCCCCCCCCCAATCTCCTAAATTCCAGCGAGTATAAGCCTAGTCGATCCAGGCTTTCATCATATGGAAGTCCTGCCATCCCAGGAATCAATCTGGTGAACCTTCTTTGTACTCCCTCTATGGCAAAGATGTCTTTCTTCAGATTAGGGGACCAAAACTGCACACAATACTCCAGGTGTGGTCTCACCAAGGCCTTGGACAACTGCAGTAGTACCTCCCTGCTCCTGTACTTGAATCCTCTTGCTATGAATGCCAGCATACCATTCGCCTTTTTCACCGCCTGCTGTACCTGCATGCCCACTTTCAATGACTGGTGTATCATGACACCCAGGTCTCGTTGCACCTCCCCTTTTCCTAATCGGCCACCATTCAGATAAAAATCTATTTTCCTGTTCTTGCCATCAAAGTGGATAACCTCACATTTATCCACATTAAATTGCATCTGCCCACTCACCTAACCTATCCAAGTCACCCTGCATCCTTTTTAGCATCCTCCTCACAGTTAACACTGCCGCCTAGCTTTGTGTCATCCGCAAACTTGGAGATGCTGCATTTAATTCCCTCGTCTAAGTCATTAATATATATTGTAAACAACTGGGGTCCCAGCACTGAGCCTTGCTGTACCCCACTAGTCACTGCCCACCATTCTGAAAAGGTCCCATTAATTCCCACTCTTTGCTCCCTGTCTGCCAACCAATTTTCTATCCACATCAATACCTTACCCCCAATACCGTGTGCTTTAAGTTTGCACACTAATCTCCTGCGTGGGACCTTGTCAAAAGCCTTTTGAAAATCCAAATATACCACATCCACTGGTTCTCCCCTATCCACTCTACTAGTTACATCCTCAAAAAATTCTATGAGGTTCGTCAGACATGATTTTCCTTTCACAAATCCATGCTGACTTTGTCCGATGATTTCACCGCTTTCCAAAAGTGCTGTTATTACATCTCTGATAACTGACTCTAGCATTTTCCCCACTACCGATGTCAGGCTAACCAGTCTATAATTCCCCCATTTCTCTCTCCCTCCTTTTTTAAAAAGTGGGGTTACATTAGCCACCCTCCAATCCTCAGGATCTAATCCAGAATCTAAGCTTTTTCTGGCTAATTTGTATCTTTCTTCTTTGGAATTGATACTATCCCTCATTTCCCTCGTCAGCCACAGGTTCACTACCTTCCCTGGTTTATTCTTTTGCCAAACTGGGATGAACAATTGTTGTAGTTCATCCATGCGATCTTTAAATGCTTGCCATTGCATATCCACCGTCAACCCCTTAAGTATCATTTGCCAGTCTATCTTAGCTAATTCATGTCTCATACCTTCGAAGTTACCCTTCTTTAAGTTCAGAACCTTTCTTACTGAATTAACTATATAACTTTCCATCTTAATGAAGAATTCCACCATATTATGGTCACTCTTACCCAAGGGGCCTGTCACGACACGACTGCTAACTAACCCTTCCTCATTGCTCAATACCCAGTCCAGAGGATTGTAAATTTAGTCGGCTCCATCTTGGGTATTGGCCTACAAAGTACCCAGGACATCTTTAAGGAGCAGTGTCTCAGAAATGCAGTGTCCGTTATTAAGGACCTCCAGCACCCAGGGCATGCCCTTTTCTCACTGTTACCATCGGGCAGGAGGTACAGAAGCCTGAAGACACACACCCAGCGATTCAGGAACAGCTTCTTTCCCTCTGCCACCCGATTCGAAATGGACATTGAACTCGTACTTTTTTTGCACGATTTTTAATCTATTCAATATACATATACTGTAATTGATACTCTCATTTACTTATCATTTTTTTTCTGTATTTTGCATTGCATTGAACTGCTGTTGCTAAGTTAACGAATTTCACGACACATGTGAGTGATCATAAACCTGATTCTGATTCTGAATCAAGAAATATTGCATTAAAAACCATTGTTTTAAACCACCCCACCTCCCCAGAAAAGCTGAAGAGGCTGGAAACTTGAAATAAAAATAGAAAATGCTGAAGATACCACAAAAGAACAGTGGTTAATGCTTCACATTGATCACTGAAACAAGGGAAAACAATTTCATTTAAATTTGCAGAGGAGGGGAGAGTGGAGGAAAGGAGGAAATGTCAGTAATGGGATGGAGATAAAAAGGCATGCTCAGGTTGCTCAAGTGCATTTCATGCTGTCTCAGAGAGGGTGAGAAGACTTAATTACAGCTGATCTGCCGAGACTAGGGGTTTAATAGAAGGAAATGAAACAATGGTAGAAATGTGAGATGCAAAGTGGAGAATTAGCTGGAAACTTGAAATACAAGAGAATACTGGCAATACTCAGCGGAGGTGAGGAGCGGAAAACAGAGATCATCTTACTGTTACCATTAGACCACCCACGTCAGCCCTGAAACATTGACAATTCTTTTCCCATCGCAGAGGCTGCTCAACCTTTAGAGTTCCTCCAGGAATTGTATGTTGCAACTTCTTCACAGAGAGGTGGTGAGTATGTGGAGGGAGCAGTAGTGAGTATGTGGAGGGAGAGGTGGTGAGTATGTGGAGGGAGCGGTAGTGAGTATGTGGAGGGAGAGGTGGTGAGTATGTGGAGGGAGCAGTAGTGAGTATGTGGAGGGAGAGGTGGTGAGTATGTGGAGGGAGCAGTAGTGAGTATGTGGAGGGAGAGGTGGTGAGTATGTGGAGGGAGCGGTAGTGAGCTGCCAGGGGAGGTGGCTGGGACAGCTGCAATAACAACACTGGACAGACATTTGTGTAATGTGTGGATAAGAGGTGATGAGAGGGATGTGGGCTAACCACAACGGGATAAAATGAGATGGGAATCTTTGTCAGCATAGACCAGTTTCTATGCACTATGACTATTACATTAGAATTTTTCCAATTTTAACAACAAAGAGGAATATTTGGTTTTTACAATCCATTGAAATAATTTATGCCTGCAACATACTAAGGGAGGAGGTGTTCTTTGATCTTACATTGGTGAACAAGTTTTATAATTTGCTTTGACAGATATATTTATCATTCAAGGATTTTTCTTTCAGTCTAATATGCAGCAGTGTCGAGCAGTAAATAGAACCAAATGTATGCTAGATTATATATCAGATGTTAACAATATTAACGAGTATTTATGAGGGCTCAGTGAAATTGCCTGTATATTCTTTTCTTGAGAACATTCTGTCTGTGGCCAGTCATGCATTGCTGTTTTATGTCACGTCAGACTTTGTACCTTTGGTGATTCTGGCTCTTCAGATGTTTTCGGATCAGATCCCATGGAGGAGGAATGGGAATGAGTTGGCATTTCAGGGTATTTGTGAGATTGACTGGGCAGGAGAGTCACTGGACAGGAATGGTCAGTGGTTACCTTGTGGATTGATGAGTCCTTTTACAAACATAATAGCAGTGACCTGTTGGTCATTCCCAAGTCACTGAGGCTCCAGCTGCTCAAATTACGAAAAAGTCTGACGTAAATCAAAATTGTAACAACACAAAAAGGTGCTGATAGAACTCAATGAGTCGGGCAATCTTATAGACAAAGATGGTGTCGATTATTCAAAGCGGCGTTAGTCTGAGCCGTGATAACACTGCATTGGCTACAGGGAGAAATCAGAATACACGGAGTGAGGAAGGGAACTGAGAAACAGGACCTCAAGGGTAGTAATCTCAGGATTGCTGCTTGTGCCACACAACAGTGGGGATAGGAATAGAATGAGGTGGCAGATAAATGCATTGTTGAAGAATTGGGGAGCAGGAGCGCAGGATCATTGGGACTTCTCCTGGGGCAGGTGGGATCCGTACAAAAGGGTCAGGTTGCATTTGAATCAGAGGAGGGCCAATATCTTGCGGGCAGGTTTACTGGAGCCATTGGAAGTGGTTTAAACTAATTTGGTATGGGGATGGAAACCAGTATGAGAGAACTGAGGCTGAACTAGCAGGTTTACAGGTAGATGATGAATGTAACATAAATGTAAGGAAGGACCAGCCAATGATTAGGTACAAATGCCAACAGATCAAAGAGTTAAATTGTACCACGAAAGTAAAATTCATAAGGGCAAAGAATGCAGGACTGAAGGTGCTGTATTTAAATGTGCATAGCATTCAGAATAAGGTGGACGAACTCGAGGCGCAATTAAAGATTGGTCGGTATGACGTTGTGAGCATCACTGAGTCATGGCTGAAAGAAGGCCATAGTTGTGAGCTTAACATCAATGGATATACTTTGTATTGAAAGGACAGGCAGGAAGGCATAGGTGGTGTGGCTCTGTTGGTCAGAGATGGAATCACGTCTTCAGAAAGCCGTGACACAGGGTCAGAGAATGTTGAATCTTTGTGGGTGGAGTTAAGAAACTGCAGGGTAAAAAAAAACACTATGGGAATCATATACAGGCCTCCAAATGGTAGCCGAGATGTGCGGTTGAGATTGCAAAGGAAACTGGAAAAAGCATGTAATAAGGGTAAGGGGGGGGAACATAGTCACATGCATCAGTATCGCAATGAAATAAAGGGAATTACGGAGGCATGAGAGAGGAGGTTGCCCAGGTGGATTGGAGGAGGATACTAACAGGGATGACAGCAGACCAGAGGTGGTTGAAGTTTCCGGGAATAGTTCACAAGGTGCAGGATAGATACGTCCCATAGAAGAAGTTCTCAAATGGCAGGGGTAGGCAACTGTGGCAGCCAAGGGAAGTGAAGGACTGCATAAAAGCCAAGGAAAGGGCATAGAAGGTTTACAACAGTGGTTGGGAAGTTGGATAATTGGGAAGCTTTTAAAATCCAACAAAAGGCAACTAAAAAAGCTATAAGGGAAAATATGAAATATGAGGGCAAACTAGGCAATAATATAAAGCAGGATACTAAAAGACTGATCAGTCATATAAAGAGTAAGGGAGATGAGAGTTGATATTGGACCACTGGAAAATGATGCTGGTGAGTTAGTACTGGGGGGACAAAGAAATGCCAGATTATTTAATGAGTGCTTTGCATCAGTCTTCACTGTGGAAGACAGTAGCAGTGTGTCAGAGATCTGTGAATGTCAGGGACCAGGAGTGAGCACCATTGCTATTACAAAGTAAAAAGTGCTAGGCAGACTCAAAGGTCTTAAGGTGGATAAGTCAGCTGAACCAGATGGACTACATCCCAGAGTCCTGAGAGAGGTTGCTGAAGAGAACAGATGCTTTGGTCATGATCTTTCAAGAATCACTTGATTCTGGCATGGTCCCGGAGGACTGAAGATTGCAAATGTTGCTCCACTCTTTAAGAAGGGAGGGAAGTAAAAGAAAGGAAATTATAGGCCAGTTAGCCTAACCTCAGTGGCTGGGAAAGTGTTGGAGTCTATTATTAAGGATGAGGTTTCGGGGTACTTGGAGACTAATGATAAAATAAATCAAATCAGCATGATTTCTGTAAAGGGAAACCTTGCCTGACAAATCTGTTAGAGTTCTTTGAGGAAGTAACCAGCAGGGTGGACAAAGGAGAGGTAGTGGATGTCATTTACTTGGATTTTCTGAAGGCATTTGATAAGGTGCCACACATGAGGCTACTTAACAAGATAAAATTCCATGGCGTTACAGGAAAGATACTGGCATGGATAGAGAAATAGCTGACAGGCAAGTGGGAATAAAAGGGGCCTTTTCTGGTTGGCTGCCAGTGACTAGTGTTATTCCTCAGGGGTCAGTATTGGGACTGCTGCTTTTCACATTGTTTGTCAATGATTTGGATAATGGAATTGATGGCTTTAGACAATGGACTTAGACAACTTGGAAGAATGGTCAAGAAAGTGGCAGATGGAATACAGTGTTGGGAAATTTATGATAATGCATTTTGGTAAAAGGAAAAAAGAGCAGACTATTACCTAAATGGGGAGAAAATTCAAACATCAGAGGTGCAGAGGGACTTAGGAGTCCTCGTGCAAGACTCCCAGAGGGTTAATTCACAGGCTGAGTCAGTGGTAAAGAAGACAAATACAATGTTGGCATTTATTTCAAGGGGAATAGAATATAAAATCAAGGAGATAATACTGAGCCTTTATAAGGCACTAGTCAGGTCGCACTTGGAGTATTGTCAATAGTTTTGGGCCCCTTATCAGAAAGGATGTGATGTCATTGGAGAGAGTCCAGAGGAGGTTCATGAGGCTGATTCCAGGAATGAAGGGGTTAACATATGAAGAAAGTTTGGCAGCTTTGGGTCTGTACTCACTGGAATTTAGGAGAGTGTGTGGGAATCTCATTGAAACCTACCGAATGTTGAAAGGTCCAGATAGGGTTGATGTGGAGAGAGTGTTTCCCATGGTGGGGATGTCCAGAACTAGAGAGTACAGTCTGAAAATTGAGAGATGACCTTTTAGAACAGAGGCAAGGAGAAATTCTTTTAGCCAGAGAGTAGTGAATCTGTGGAATGCTCTGCTGCACACTGTGGTGGAGGCCAAGTCTGTGGGTATATTTAAGGCAGCAGTTGGTCGTTTCCTGATCAGTCAGGGCATCAAAGGATATGGAGAGAAGGCAGATGTATGGGGTTGAGTGGTATCTGGGATCAGCCATGATGGAATGGCGGAGCAAATTCGATGGGCTGAATGGCCTAAATATGCTCCTGTGTCTTACATTGTTATGACTATGTTATATAGTCAGTAATCTACAGACAATGAACTCAAATTCTCATGCCGCAGTATTCAATAAATCTGTCAATTTGTGGTCTGGTTTCTAAATAAACTTTTGATTCAAATGAAATACAGCATGGATGGCATAAGGCAGAGTGTCACATTAATGAGTTGTAATGGACATCAGAACATAAATGGAAAATAAGCTGGTCTGATGGTAAACAGTTGGAGGTACAGCAAAACCATTCCAACTCTACCCGAATCTCAGTTGAAGTCCAGGTAATTCCACAGTCCTGAACAAATGCTGATGTGTAAAGATAATTAACTGCAATCCAAAAATTGAATGCAAAATTTACCATTGACTTTAAAATCCAGCTGGTTCATAACTATTCTCAGGTCTGTCACATCTGATTTCTGGATCCCACACAGAGACATTGATCTTTAACATCTACCAGGCAGGTAGAGATGTCAACGTATTCTGAACTGTGTATCGTGTGATAGTTGTAACTGCCTCTCAGTCTGAGTTTCTGAATCCCATTGCTTTGGCTAACAAACACATACGTGGAGCAGAAATCATTTCTGGGGTCTGTGAGTTCAACCTGTATGTTTCGTTTTGAAAACTAAGAAGTCATCGGTGATCTTTAAATGCAGACCATTTCTTATACCATACTTGCAAATTATGATGTGTATTTAGAACATTTCCAGCCCTTGAACGGAAACAGGAACGGGTTTCAGTATCTCACACTGGCACTTACACACAGGAAGAAACTTCACCAACAAACACTCACAACTTAGAGAATGTTATACCTGTCTTTCCAGTAATATTGGCCCCAATGTCCACAGATATCTTCGATTCCTGCCAACAAATGGTCCAAGAACTGCAGAAAGCAAAGTTTACAAATCAAATATGTTGTCAGTCATTAACCATGTCCATTATGTAGTTTAAAAGCAAAACAAACTGCTGGTGGAACTTAATAGATCAGGCAGCAGCTCTGGAGGCAAATGGACAATCGATGATTCGCTCAAGACACTACATCTGAAGTGTGACATAAAATGTCAGTTAACCATTTCTCTCTTTAAATGCTGCATTACCTGCTGAGTTCCTCCAGCAGTTTATTTTGCTCCAGTTCCAGCATCTGCAGACTCCTGCACTGTGAACGGACCTGCAGACTCCTGCACTCTGAACGGACCTGCAGACTCCTGCACTCTGAACGGACCTGCAGACTCCTGCACTCTGAACGGACCTGCAGACTCCTGCACTGTGAACGGACCTGCAGACTCCTGCACTGTGAACGGACCTGCAGACTCCTGCACTGTGAACGGACCTGCAGACTCCTGCACTCTAAAAGAACCTGCAGACTCCTGCACTGTGAGCGGACCTGCAGACTCCTGCACTCTGAACGGACCTGCAGACTCCTGCACTGTGAACGGACCTGCAGACTCCTGCACTGTGAATGGACCTGCAGACTCCTGCACTGTGAACGGACCTGCAGACTCCTGCACTGTGAACAGACCTGCAGACTCCTGCACTCTGAACGGACCTGCAGACTCCTGCACTGTGAACGGACCTGCAGACTCCTGCACTCTGAACGGACCTACAGACTCCTGCACTCTGAACGGACCTGCAGACTCCTGCACTCTGAACGGACCTGCAGACTCCTGCACTGTGAACGGACCTGCAGACTCCTGCACTCTGAACGGACCTGCAGACTCCTGCACTGTGAACGGACCTGCAGACTCCTGCACTGTGAACGGACCTGCAGACTCCTGCACTCTGAACGGACCTGCAGACTCCTGCACTGTGAACGGACCTGCAGACTCCTGCACTCTGAACTGACCTGCAGACTCCTGCACTCTGAACGGACCTGCAGACTCCTGCACTCTGAACGGACCTGCAGACTCCTGCACTGTGAACGGACCTGCAGACTCCTGCACTCTGAACAGACCTGCAGACTCCTGCACTGTGAACAGACCTGCATACTCCTGCACTGTGAACGGACCTGCAGACTCCTGCACTGTGAACGGACCTGCAGACTCCTGCACTCTGAACGGACCTGCAGACTCCTGCACTCTGAACGGACCTGCAGACTCCTGCACTGTGAACGGACCTGCAGACTCCTGCACTGTGAACGGACCTGCAGACTCCTGCACTGTGAACGGACCTGTAGACTCCTGCACTGTGAACGGACCTGCAGACTCCTGCACTCTGAACGGACCTGCAGACTCCTGCACTGTGAACGGACCTGCAGACTCCTGCACTGTGAACAGACCTGCAGACTCCTGCACTGTGAACGGACCTGCAGACTCCTGCACTGTGAACAGACCTGCAGACTCCTGCACTCTGAACGGACCTGCAGACTCCTGCACTGTGAACAGACCTGCAGACTCCTGCACTCTGAAAGAACCTGCAGACTCCTGCACTGTGAACGGACCTGCAGACTCCTGCACTGTGAACAGACCTGCAGACTCCTGCACTCTGAACGGACCTGCAGACTCCTGCACTCTGAACTGACCTGCAGACTCCTGCACTCTGAACGGACCTGCAGACTCCTGCACTCTGAACGGACCTGCAGACTCCTGCACTCTGAACGGACCTGCAGACTCCTGCACTCTGAACGGACCTGCAGACTCCTGCACTCTGAACGGACCTGCAGACTCCTGCACTGTGAACGGACCTGCAGACTCCTGCACTGTGAACAGACCTGCAGACTCCTGCACTCTGAACTGACCTGCAGACTCCTGCACTCTGAACGGACCTGCAGACTCCTGCACTGTGAACAGACCTGCAGACTCCTGCACTGTGAACGGACCTGCAGACTCCTGCACTGTGAACGGACCTGCAGACTCCTGCACTCTGAACGGACCTGCAGACTCCTGCACTGTGAACGGACCTGCAGACTCCTGCACTGTGAACAGACCTGCAGACTCCTGCACTGTGAACGGACCTGCAGACTCCTGCACTGTGAACAGACCTGCAGACTCCTGCACTGTGAACAGACCTGCAGACTCCTGCATTGTGAACGGACCTGCAGACTCCTGCACTGTGAACAGACCTGCAGACTCCTGCACTCTGAACGGACCTGCAGACTCCTGCACTGTGAACGGACCTGCAGACTCCTGCACTGTGAACAGACCTGCAGACTCCTGCACTCTGAACGGACCTGCAGACTCCTGCACTCTGAACGGACCTGCAGACTCCTGCACTGTGAACAGACCTGCAGACTCCTGCACTCTGAACGGACCTGCAGACTCCTGCACTCTGAACGGACCTGCAGACTCCTGCACTGTGAACAGACCTGCAGACTCCTGCACTCTGAAAGAACCTGCAGACTCCTGCACTGTGAACGGACCTGCAGACTCCTGCACTGTGAACGGACCTGCAGACTCCTGCACTGTGAACGGACCTGCAGACTCCTGCACTCTGAACGGACCTGCAGACTCCTGCACTGTGAACGGATCTGCAGACTCCTGCACTCTGAACGGACCTGCAGACTCCTGCACTCTGAACGGACCTGCAGACTCCTGCACTGTGAATGGACCTGCAGACTCCTGCACTCTGAACGGACCTGCAGACTCCTGCACTCTGAACGGACCTGCAGACTCCTGCACTGTGAACGGACCTGCAGACTCCTGCACTCTGAACGGACCTGCAGACTCCTGCACTGTGAACGGACCTGCAGACTCCTGCACTGTGAACGGACCTGCAGACTCCTGCACTCTGAACGGACCTGCAGACTCCTGCACTCTGAACGGACCTGCAGACTCCTGCACTGTGAACGGACCTGCAGACTCCTGCACTCTGAACGGACCTGCAGACTCCTGCACTGTGAACGGACCTGCAGACTCCTGCACTCTGAACGGACCTGCAGACTCCTGCACTGTGAACGGACCTGCAGACTCCTGCACTCTGAACGGACCTGCAGACTCCTGCACTGTGAACGGACCTGCAGACTCCTGCACTGTGAACAGACCTGCAGACTCCTGCACTGTGAACGGACCTGCAGACTCCTGCACTGTGAACGGACCTGCAGACTCCTGCACTGTGAACAGACCTGCAGACTCCTGCACTGTGAACAGACCTGCAGACTCCTGCACTGTGAACGGACCTGCAGACTCCTGCACTCTGAACGGACCTGCAGACTCCTGCACTGTGAACGGACCTGCAGACTCCTGCACTCTGAAGGAACCTGCAGACTCCTGCACTCTGAACGGACCTGCAGACTCCTGCACTCTGAACGGACCTGCAGACTCCTGCACTGTGAACTGACCTGCAGACTCCTGCACTCTGAACGGACCTGCAGACTCCTGCACTGTGAACAGACCTGCAGACTCCTGCACTGTGAACAGACCTGCAGACTCCTGCACTCTGAACGGACCTGCAGACTCCTGCACTCTGAACGGACCTGCAGACTCCTGCACTGTGAACGGACCTGCAGACTCCTGCACTGTGAACAGACCTGCAGACTCCTGCACTCTGAACGGACCTGCAGACTCCTGCACTCTGAACGGACCTGCAGACTCCTGCACTGTGAACAGACCTGCAGACTCCTGCACTGCGAACGGACCTGCAGACTCCTGCACTCTGAACGGACCTGCAGACTCCTGCACTGCGAACGGACCTGCAGACTCCTGCACTGTGAACGGACCTGCAGACTCCTGCACTCTGAACGGACCTGCAGACTCCTGCACTGTGAACGGACCTGCAGACTCCTGCACTCTGAACGGACCTGCAGACTCCTGCACTCTGAACGGACCTGCAGACTCCTGCACTCTGAACGGACCTGCAGACTCCTGCACTCTGAACGGACCTGCAGACTCCTGCACTGTGAACGGACCTGCAGACTCCTGCACTCTGAACGGACCTGCAGACTCCTGCACTGTGAACGGACCTGCAGACTCCTGCACTCTGAACGGACCTGCAGACTCCTGCACTCTGAACGGACCTGCAGACTCCTGCACTCTGAACGGACCTGCAGACTCCTGCACTGTGAACGGACCTGCAGACTCCTGCACTCTGAACGGACCTGCAGACTCCTGCACTGTGAACGGACCTGCAGACTCCTGCACTCTGAACGGACCTGCAGACTCCTGCACTGTGAACGGACCTGCAGACTCCTGCACTCTGAACGGACCTGCAGACTCCTGCACTGTGAACGGACCTGCAGACTCCTGCACTGTGAACAGACCTGCAGACTCCTGCACTGTGAACGGACCTGCAGACTCCTGCACTGTGAACGGACCTGCAGACTCCTGCACTGTGAACAGACCTGCAGACTCCTGCACTGTGAACAGACCTGCAGACTCCTGCACTGTGAACGGACCTGCAGACTCCTGCACTCTGAACGGACCTGCAGACTCCTGCACTGTGAACGGACCTGCAGACTCCTGCACTCTGAAGGAACCTGCAGACTCCTGCACTCTGAACGGACCTGCAGACTCCTGCACTCTGAACGGACCTGCAGACTCCTGCACTGTGAACTGACCTGCAGACTCCTGCACTCTGAACGGACCTGCAGACTCCTGCACTGTGAACAGACCTGCAGACTCCTGCACTGTGAACAGACCTGCAGACTCCTGCACTCTGAACGGACCTGCAGACTCCTGCACTCTGAACGGACCTGCAGACTCCTGCACTGTGAACGGACCTGCAGACTCCTGCACTGTGAACAGACCTGCAGACTCCTGCACTCTGAACGGACCTGCAGACTCCTGCACTCTGAACGGACCTGCAGACTCCTGCACTGTGAACAGACCTGCAGACTCCTGCACTGCGAACGGACCTGCAGACTCCTGCACTCTGAACGGACCTGCAGACTCCTGCACTGTGAACGGACCTGCAGACTCCTGCACTGTGAACAGACCTGCAGACTCCTGCACTCTGAACGGACCTGCAGACTCCTGCACTCTGAACGGACCTGCAGACTCCTGCACTCTAAACGGACCTGCAGGCTCCTGCACTCTGAACGGACCTGCAGACTCCTGCACTGTGAACGGACCTGCAGACTCCTGTACTCTGAACGGACCTGCAGACTCCTGCACTGCGAACGGACCTGCAGACTCCTGCACTCTGAACGGACCTGCAGACTCCTGCACTGTGAACGGACCTGCAGACTCCTGCACTGTGAACGGACCTGCAGGCTCCTGCACTGTGAACGGACCTCTGCTTATTAAGAAATACTTTGATTGAAGGAATTCAGCCCATGATTGTACTGTACTGTTATCACAGTGAAATTGAATTGGATGTGTTGGGTGATACCATCCCAATTGGTTGTGAGGCAGAAAGAAAATACACAAGACCTAATAAATATACTGAGGAATGGAGAGTTTAGTAAGAATGAGAACTGGAAATGTTCTGAAGGGGAGAGTTCAGCAGAATGGCTTTGGGGTGATCATGATGAATGGTTCAAGGTGCGTATTCCTGCTCCAACTACTTTCTTACATCTGAGGTAAATGGCGACAAGGTGTGAAGTGGGGTGGGTGAACTCAGCCTGGCTCTGTTTCCATCTCCTCCTGAACTAGGAGCAGCCGAGTGACGTGAGAAGGTATTGATGGTGGGAAGTTGCCAATGTTGGCCAGCACACTCACGACACTGAGCCTTTGGTGGGGGAGGGAGGGATGGAAGGAGAATTTAAAATCCCAAGCCAACTCAGTAAACATCATAGATAAAATTCAGTCTGTTCTTGGGCTGAACTTGCTCTACTGGAGTGATTTAACTCTGGGAAAAGGTAATGCATCATCAAACACACCGAATGCACATGTGTCAGGTTCTTCACTCTGGCCTGGTGCTGTGCAGTTGGATGTTTCTATGACTGTATCTGCATCTGTATTTAGTGTATACAGGTGAGCATACGCACACACGCATATGTCTGCATCAGTGAGTGTGTGGGAGGTGGGTAGTTACGGTGAACGTTCACTTAGCACAGGTGTTGTATCTCCCTCTAACTCCAGTGGCACAGGCCCAATCCTGCTTTCTCTGTGGAGTGTGCACACTCTCCCCGTGACCATGGACATTTACCTGGAGTGCTCCAGTTCCTTCCACATCCCATGTGATTATCTACTGTAAGATGCCCATAGTCTTGGTTAGTGGGCAGAAACAAATCAGAAGGTTATTAAGAGGAGTGAATTGATCAGAAGAAACAAAGTGAGGAAAAGAACTGTACAAATCATTTAACGATGGCCATTTTGTAGTTTAAGAGCAAAGCAGCAATGAGGAAAATAGTGTTCACACTCAAAGGCCAAATTACTGCACCCCACATTATCTGTGTACATATTCTTATTGGAATGTGCACACAATATGCAAATGCATATTAACACACGTGTATGGGCATGTACATACCAAGCTCATGGGCATGAGCGTATCAACTCGCGTGTATCTATCGGAGTGAAGTGTACTGGTGTGTTATTGTCACAGATACAAGATACAATGAAAAGGTTTTGCGTGCCACCCAGTCTGATAATGAAATACATAATTATACTGAAGCAGTGTGCTTATAGGTAATAATGTATGTAGCTGCGTGTATGCGTGAGTATATATTCTGCCAGGTATTCATCGATACAGGCTGGGTGACCTTGGGGTCAAAGGAAGAACAGAAGCTAAGGTTAGCAATTTTAAACTTCTAACTACGTGTTTATAAAACTTTTGATATTAAGCTGTTCTCACTTCTCCTGATCATTGTTTCTCCAACAATACTCTGCAAGGTTAGAGACACAGAAAATATACATTTGGACCAGTGAGTCTGCAAACTGCTGCACGCTGTTAGAGCTGACTAATGCAAAATTAATGAACTGGCAGCTTCTTGTCTGAGATAGTTACAATTGTGGTTTTAATTAAATACCAATGAAGCTGGAATAAAGCAAAGATGATGGATCTTGAGCAGGAAAGCTGCTGCCTTTGGCTGTCTTATTCTCGCTTCCTGCTGCTTAGTTATTCCCGCTCACGGCAGAAACAGAGCGCTCTGAACTAAAAATAACAAGGCCCTGAAATATAACAGAGGAAGTTCATGCTGTCTGTGTTTGAGTTCATGCATATCTGAGTGTGTACGTGATGATTAACTGTGGCCAGGGTTGGTGTCGTCTGTGAGAAAGGGCCGTTTCTCAGATGGCACAGAGACAGTGAGACCGTTTTCTCAGTAAGACAATATGGAAAGTGAGATGTTCATCTCCTTAAGGACTGATGCTGCACAGCGATTTCTCTAACTTTGGGAATTGCTCTCCCTCTTCCTAAACTCTGCTTCCATTCCCCACTCCGGCTCCCCTCTTACCTCTTCTCCGCCTCACCTGCCTATCATCTCCCTGTAGGGGCATTCCTCCTTCCCGTTCTCCCATGGCCTACTCCCTTCCCCTGTCAGGTTCCTTCTTCTTTAGCCTTTTACCTTTTCCACCGATCACCCTGTTCCCCAGCCTCTCACTCCACCCACAGTGAGTCCAACATCCGCAATATCTATTATTCAGCCCTTTACCTTTTCTACCGATCACCCCGTTCCTCAACTTCTCACTCCACCCACAGTGAATCCAACATCCACAGGATCTATTATTCAGCCCTTTACCTTTTCTACCGATCACCCCGTTCCTCAACTTCTCACGCCACCCACAGTGAATCCAACATCCACAGGATCTATTATTCAGCCCTTTACCTTTTCCACCGATCACCCTGTTCCCCAGCTTCTCACGCCACCCACAGTGAATCCAACATCCACAGTATCTATTATTTCTGATGATGCTGGTTGTAATAATCAAGTCAAGGAGTGTGCCTAGGTGGAAATAGTTGATTTTATCGTTTAAACACTCTGCAGCTGTGCTGTGCCTGTGCCTTATGTAACGTATTGGCTATGTTTACTGTTTGCGATGGATTATGCTAATCAATGTCCATGGCAACAAGATTGGAATCAGTGTGAGTTTCCTGCTGAGCTGCAGTGCCCTCAGCTCTGAGGAGGAACTGGATGGTGGTGAAGGGGCAGGTATTGCAGCTCATTCACTTGCAGGGGACTGATAGCAGGTGGGGAGGGTGAACGGAAGAAATGGGGAAAGAAGAAAGGAGCCATAGGGAGAGTGGTCTCTGTGAAGACAGAAAGGGGTGGGAGAGGGGAATATATGAGTGATGGTGGGATCATGTTGGAACTGACATAAATTGTTAGTAGATAATGTGTTAGATACAGAGGCTGTTGAGGTGAAAGGTAAATTCTTTACCTCTTCTATCTGGGGAGTGGAAGGATTAGAATCAGTAACAACTCATCCTGCTGGCATAGATATCTTTCCTGATCTCATCCTATTTCCCTGCACTTGGCCTATATTCCTCTAGCCCTTTTTATAATCCATGAATATTCCTATATTCCTCTAGCCCTTTTTATAATCCATGAATCTGTCCAACTGTTTTTGAAATGTTGTCTGTCTTCCTGGGTCAGCTTCTTCCATGTACCCTTCACTGTGCATGTGAAAAACCTGCCCTTAATTCTTCTTTAAGTATTTCCCCGGTCATCTTAAACCAAATGCCCTCTAGATTTGGACTTCCTTACTGAGGGAAAACCGCTATGACCATTATAGTTTTATAAACCTGTCAGCCTCTTTGGCTCTAGGGAAAACAATCCCAGTCTATCTAGTCACTTATAATTCAAACCCTCCAGTCACAGTAACATCCTCACAAATCATTTCTAACCCTCTCTAAACTCTCTCATCCTCCCTGTAACAAGTTGACCAGCATTATAGGCATCATTCCAAAAGTGGTTTTACTAATATTGTGAGGTTCCATTCCTGTACTCATTATATTGACCATTGAAAGCAAGCATGCCAAACATCTTCTTCACCCACAGTCTGTCTACTTGTGTGTTACTTTCAGAGAAGCATGTACTTGTGCCTGTGGTCCTTCTGTTCAACACAGTCCCCAGGGCCCTGCCATTTACTCTGTAAGTCCTACTCTGGTTTACCTGACCAAACACAACATTGCCTCAGTGAAACTTCCTCAGTTAAACCCTTGCCTCAATTAAAATTCCATCTGGCTCACTTCCCCAGTTCACCTAGAACCTGTTATAGTCTTAAATAAACTTCATCACTGTTCGATACACCACCAGCTCATCCACAAACTTACTACTCATATTAATGACAAAGGATCTAGTGCTTCCCGGCGTATATAATTGAATTCCAGTTCTTACTTAGAGCAAGACCTCCATCTTTGTTAAGATCAGTATCCACTAGTTGTATTTCAATGGCTTCCATTACCAGGAGGCCCCAAGAGCCATTGGCACAGCAGAATAGTGTTGTGCCATTTGTGACAAAAGTACACATAGACTAAGATGTTAACTGTCCTGTGCTAGCACCAGTGGGATCAACAGTTGATCTGCCACCTGTCTTCAGGAGAGAGAGATAAGTAAGACAATGGAGCAGCATTTGGAAATGTTAATGAGGAGACGAGAGAGTTTAACGGAAGGAGACACCGGTCTGAGTATTGTCAAGACCGGCTGCTTTGAACCCTGAACTGTTTGAAGTCTGATGGACAGGTGATACCCCAACAGGGGGGGATAAAAAGGGACAGGTTCTCTAAGGCAACAGACACCACACGAGACACCACACACGACACCACGAGGTAACGAGACCCTGGAAGCGGTGCGCCCCTACAAGTCGGTGGGACTTTTGGAGGTCTGATCGCGGGACCAGCCATAGACGCACAGGGTGGAAAGATACGGTCGGCGGGAACCTAGTATGTGTCCGCCCTTGCCTGGGTGCCGGGTTCACCGCTGAAGAACGATCGTGCCTGGAACGACGGGGTCACAGTCGGTGACCACGGAAGACGTTACAAAGGGCTCACCTGAAAGCTAACTGCGAGGAATATCGAAGGTCTGTTTGGAATCCGATTTGCATATTCATTCGTTCTCTCTCTCTCCCCAATGGCATGACAGTGATTACTGCGAACTGAACTAAACTGAACTCTGTCACTTGTGATTGATCATTTTACCCCTAGACTGCGATAGAGCTTGATTGACCCTATTATCCTAGTTCTGTGTACATGTGTGTTTATTCATTGCTAACCTGTTGCATTTATATCCTTACTATTAGAGTACTGTGTTGCTTATTTCTTTAATAGAACTTTCTTAGTTCCAGTAATCCAGACTCCAACTGAGTGGTCCATTTCTGCTGGTTTGGCAACCCAGTTACGGGGTACATAACATAAGTGGGGGCTCGTCCGGGATTTTGAACGCTAAATTTGGGACGGAGTAAATTGATTGGGTTAAAATTCCTGAAAGAAAGAAAAGGCAAACAGCAGAAATGGAGATTGAGGAATTTCTAAAGGCGCCGACCTTGGAGGCATTAGAAGATGCCAGAAAAGCGGAATTGGCAGCTGTGGCCAAACGGTTGAATCTTGTTAAGGGGAAGTCGACAATGAGGAGAGAGGAGATCTAAACGTATGTATCTAAACGTGTGTTTCCCCAAGGGGAGCTGGAGGTGATATCTGTTGGAAAACCTGGTGGAGACGCAGTACAGGTGCAGCTTGAAAAACTGAGACTCGAGCACGAGTTCCGGGTACGGCAGCTAGAACACGAAGAGAAACAGTTAGAACGACAATGGCAAGAGAGAGAGAGGGACAAACAGTTGGAGCGAGAAGAGAAACAGAGGGAAAGGGAATTCGAGCTGGAGAGGTTAAAGAAGATGGCAAAGCAGGGGCCCATGCCGAACCAAGTTGGAGGGTTCAGGGTGACCCAGGAGGTTAGGCTGGTTACCCCATTTGACGATACCGATGTGGATCGGTACTTTCTCCATTTCAAAAAAGTTGCTGCAAGTCAGGACTGGCAGAGGGATAAGTGGGCTGTTTTGCTTCAGAGTGTACTGAAAGGGAAAGCCCAACAAGCTTACTCGGCTTTGTCCGCGGAAGATGCCCAGAGGTATGAGGTGGTGAAAGAGGCCATCCTCAGGAATTATGAGTTGGTCCCGGAGGCATACCGGCAGAGGTTCCGGAATGCGAGGAAGCAGTGGGACCGCACGTATTCAGAGTTTGCCCATGAGATGCAGACATATTGTGAGCGTTGGTGCACCTCGAAGGGGGTAAATGGGGATTATGACAGACTGCTACAGCTGCTCCTGATTGAGCAGTTTAAAGGTTGTGTCCCTGAGGGTATGAGACCCTACCTAGATGAGAAAGAGGCAGCCACATTAGCCGCAACTGCTAAGTTAGCGGATGAGTACGCGTTGACGCATAAAATGAAGTTTGCCCCGAGTAAAGGCTACCAGAAGGGTAGTCAGGACAGCGGGGAGAGTCCGCCGGAAAAGTCAGTAAGTAAGCCGGGGTCTAGTGAGAAGGATAAGGTAGACCAGGAGCAGTCTGGTAGGAAGTCTCCTGGGGTCGTCTGTTATAATTGTGGGAAAGTCGGACACTTTGCGTCCAGGTGCTTTGCCCCAAAGAAGGAGACGGGAAAAGGAAAAACGGCGGTTCTGACTGGCTGTATTGAGCTGGTAAACAAACCGCCAGGAGAGGAAAGGTCTGCCAAAGTTCAGGAGGGGCGCGAGAGGTTTATCTTGGCCGGATTGGTGTCGGTGAAGGAGGGGTTAAACCCAGTTCCAGTACAGATCTGGAGAGACACGGGAGTGTGTCAGTCATTGCTATTAAAGGGTGTGTTAGACTTTAGTTCAGAGACCGAGACTGGGAAAGTCAGGGTCATAAAAGGCATTGGAAAAGGGACTGAGGCAGTCCCTTTGCACCAGATACACCTACAAAGCAACTTGGTCTCTGGACTAGTCACGATCGGGGTGAGGCCCGAATTACCGATGAAAGGCGTGGAAGTCTTGCTCGGTAATGACCTCGCGGGGGGAATTGTGTTCTCGGCAGTGAGATTGACAGGTCAGCCTGCCAGCATTGAGGCCCCGCCCATGGACTCACAGGTTCATCCCGTTTGCGCAGTGACTCGACGTGTGTCCAGAAAGACTGCCGAAATAAATTTAGCTGAGACGCTTCTACCAACCTTGTACCAGGAGGAGGTAGAAAGTGAAAAGAAGGAGTGTAGTGAAACAGGAGGAAGTGAGGGAGATGAGGCAGACTTAGCATTAGCCAGGAGGAAATTTGTACAGGCGCAGGAGTGAGACGAGGAGCTGATGGTTTCGGCGGAGACAGCTCTCTCTGAAGCAGAATTAAAAAGTGAGCCAGTAGGCTATTGTGTGGAGGAGGGAGTGCTAAGGAAGAAAGGCAGACCAAGTACCGTACCCGCAGATGAGGATTGGGGGATGGTGCCAAAAATTTATGGGGATGAGATTCTTAACCTGGCCCACAAGATACCCCTCGGTGGACATTTTGAGGGGTGGGAAACAGTCGGCAGAATCATGAAAGAGTTTTACTGGCTGCACAGGAGGAAGGATGTTATTGACTATTGTAGACGTGAGTTAACACAGTTAGAGGCTATTAACATGTTAAAAGCCCACCACAATCAGAGAACAGATCTAGCTGGTGAGACCATGAAAATTAATGAGGCTAGGGTGCCACCTGAGAAGGGGAGGACCCATTTTGAAAAGATAAGTGTGGTGCCAACCAGATGGGAGATGTCTATTGTTTTGACCCATTTTGCTGATAAGGTCTCTCACCTAACCCCTGAACAAAGCGGGCCATTGATAAAGCTAAGTAACCGGCACGCGCACATAGGTCTAGATGTCCCGAGGCGATGCAAAGAGCTGGGACATGGAGCTGTTGTCACATCAGGTCAGCCTAGTGAGCAACACCCCTATAGAATGATTAATTCAGTGACAAACGGGCTAAAGAACACAGAAGTGTATATTGGCGATGTAGTGGTCTGGAGTGACACGTGGGGAAAACACATTGTGGCACTGTTTAAATGGCTGTCTGAAGCCAGCCTGACAGTAAACCTCGCAAAGAGTGAATTCGGCCACGAAAAAGTCACTTATCTGGGATTTGTGGTAAGACAGGGGCAGCTGGCTCCGATGCAAGTTAAGGTGCGGGCTATCGCTGAAGTCCCCACCCCGACAGACAAGAGAGCCCTGAGAAGGTTCTTGGAGATGGTGGGGTACTATCGGAAGTTTTGCAGAAAAAACAACAACTTTGCAGATAGTACCCACCCTCTTACAAAGGCCTTGCCAAAGAATGCTAAGTTGGTATGGGACGACCCTTGTTATCTGTGTCCGGGGCGAAAACCACTGAGAAGTTACACTGGTCACAATTCATTAGTGTCTTCAGCCACTATGAAGTTTGCTAAGTTGGAGCCTGGTTTGAGAGGATTATTAAAATAACACATATAAAAGGAACAGAAAATGTGATTGCTGACTGTCTGTAAGGTGTTGACAACTTAAAATTCTCTGTATTAGCCAAATAGCTGATGAAGATGTATATTTGTGTGTATCTAATAATGTATTCATGCTTGTAATTTTTACCCCGGTAAAAATCCTTAAAGGGGAGGGGTGTGACAAAAGTACACATAGACTAAGATGTTAACTGTCCTGTGCTAGCACCAGTGGGATCAACAGTTGATCTGCCATCTGTCTTCAGGAGAGGGAGATAAGTAAGACAATGGAGCAGCATTTGGAAATGTTAATGAGGAGACGAGAGAGTTTAACGGAAGGAGACACCGGTCTGAGTATTGTCAAGACCGGCTGCTTTGAACCCTGAACTGTTTGAAGTCTGATGGACAGGCGATATCCCAACAGGGGGGATAAAAAGGGACGGGTTCGCTAAGGCAACAGACACCACACGAGACACCACACACGACACCACGAGGTAATGAGACCCTGGAAGTGGTGTGCCCCCACAAGTCGGTGGGACTTTTGGAGGTCTGTGCGCGGGACCATCCATAGACGCACAGGGTGGAAAGATACGGTCGGCGGGAACCTGGTGTGTGTCCGCCCTTGCCTGGGTGCCGGGTTCACCGCTGAAGAACGATCGTGCCTGGAACGGAGGGGTTACAGTCGGTGACCTCAGAAGACGTTACAAAGGGCTCACCCGAAAGCTAACTGCGAGGAATATCGAAGGTCTGTTTGGAATCCGATTTGCATATTCATTCATTCTCTCTCTCTCCCCAACGATGATGGCGATTACTGTGAACTGAACTAAACTGAACTCTGTCACTTGTGATTGATCATTTTACCCCTAGACTGCGATAGAGCTTGATTGACCCTATTATCCTAGATCTGTGTACATGTGTGTTTATTCATTGCTAACCTGTTGCATTTATATCCTTACTATTAGAGTACTGTGTTGCTTATTTCTTTAATAAAACTTTCTTAGTTCCAGTAATCCAGACTCCAACTAAGTGGTCTATTTCTGCTGGCTTGGCAACCCAGTTACGGGGTACGTAACATATTGAAGTCAGTCCTATGGCAAATAAACTCTGCTTGGGGTTCCAGCTGGGTATCGATCATAACCAAAAAAAGCATTAGATCCGTTTTCAATCTTATGGCCATTGCAAATGCAGTGTTCTGCTACCACCGATTTCTCTGGGTAATCCAAATAGATACACCTCCTGTGTTCTTTGATGCAGGTTTTCACTGTGCATTTGCCCAATACCTGCTGCTCCGTATTCACAAGGAGTCCTGTAAGCGCCAGCAGACCTGAGTCGCAGGTTATCTTTGACCCGCATCGGCTGTGATCTGAGCTTCCTTATGGGTCTGTGGTTGGTATTAATCTGGTATTCAGGATCCTGGTGATCCTTCCAGAACCACGGGAATACAGGGAAGACAGGTGGTAGCGTTGGGTTCCTCCTTGTTATTAGGTTTCCTGGTTTTTCTGTTGGCCCTTTTTTCAGATGGACTTATACTTCAACAATAACAGCCACCATCAGGCCTCCCAACGTAAAGTGGTTCGATTGACTGTGTGAAAACTATTTCGGACACGGAGTGTCTCCCCAAGAATGTTCCTACAGAATGGCTACCACATGAAGGAAAGCAACTGGGCCCTTAAAAGGGCCAGTGGAAAAACTGGGAAACCGAACAATGAGCAAGAACCCATCACTACTGCCTGTCCTCCCTATATTTCCATGGTTTCTGGAAGGATTGCCAGGATTCTGAAGAAATACTGGATCAATACCATCCACAAACCTGTAAAGAAGCTCAAATCACAGCTCATGCAGGTCAAAGATGACCTGGGACTCAGGCTGCTGGTGTTTACAGGATTCCCTGTGAATGTGCGGTGGTATATATCAGTAGAACCCAAATCAAGGAGCACAGGAGGTGTATTCATTTGGTTACCCGGAGAAATTGGTGGCAGTAGAACACTGCATTCACAATGGCCATAGGATTGACTTTGACAGCGAAACTACTGTGCCACGCCAAGACCTTTGGGACCATCTGGTAAAGGAAACCATTGAAATAAAACTAGAGGAAAAGAATTTTAACAAAGATGAGGAACTCACTCTAAGTAAGAACTGGAATTCGATTGTGAACAAGGTGGGAGAGCAGAAACCTGATTGGATGAAGACTAACCACTCTGGATGGACTGACTACAGGGGTATAAATACCACTGGACTATACATGCCCAGACATCATCCCCAATGATAATGGCAGAGTTTATCATCAAAACGTCAGTTGTAATTGCTATTTGTACCCGGCAGGAGGCCCAAGAAGAGTTTATCCATATTAAGTATGTTATCATCTAAATTGTTAACTTAGTGGACCCAGCACTGATTCTTGTGGAACACCACTGGTCACGGGTCTCCAGTTTGAAAACAACTCTTCACTGCCACCCTCTGACTCCTTCCACCAAGTCAATTTTGTGTCCAGTTGCCCAGCTCACCATGGATCCTGAAGCATAGCCTACAAACTTTTGAGATTCTGTGGACACAATAGAGACACCCGGATGGTATGTTTCCTCCCAGGTGTCAGGGTCAGAGATGTCTCAGATCAGGGTCAGGGATGTCTCAGATCAGGGTCAGGGATGTCTCAGATTGGGTCAGGGATGTCTCAGATCAGGGTCAGGGATGTCTCAGATCAGGGTCAGAGATGTCTCAGATTGGGTCAGGGATGTCTCAGATCAGGGTCAGGGATATCTCAGACTGGGTCTACAGCTTTCTTAAGAGGGAGCAGCCAGAGTCTTGGTACGTATTGACACCAATGGCATATGCAGGAAAGGTGAAGAATGATTTTAGGAAGTTAGGTAGAAAGCTGAAAGCAGGACTTCGGGGTAGTAATCTCCGGATTGCTGACTGTGACACGTGCCCATGAGGGTAAGAATAGGATGATTTGGCAGATGAATGCACTGCTGAGTAAGTGGTGCAGGGGACAGGGATTCAGATTTCTGGATCATTGGGGTCTCTTCTTTGGAAGGTATGATGTACAAAAGGAATGGGTTACACTTGAACCCGAGGGGAACAAATATCCTTGCGGTCAGGTTTGCTAGAGTTTTTCAAAGGTTTTAGACTGACTTGACAGAGGTTTGGGCTGAGGAAGGGGTAATTGGTTTACAAATAGAGATAGTATGAAGTGAGACTGCTAGCAAGGACAGGCTGATGGTGGGGCAAATTGCAGTCAACAGGATGAGTTGTAATGTAAGAGGTGACAAAATCAAAAAGAGTGAATACAGGACTGAGGGTGCTATATTTGAATGCACACAGTATACTGAATAAGGTAGATGAACTTGTAGTGCAGTTACAGATTAGCAGGTATGATGTTGTAGGCATCACTGAATCGTGGCTGAAAGAAGATTATAGCTGGGAGCTTAACATCCAAGGATACACATTGTATCTAAAGGACAAGTAGGCAGGCAGAGGGGTGGTGTGACTCTGTTGGTAAAAAGTGAAATCAAATCATTAGAAAGAAGTGTCACAGTATTGGAAGGTGTAGAATCATTGTGGGTAGAGCTAAGAAACTGCAAGAGCAAAAAGACCCCAATGGGAGTTGTATGCAGACCTCCAAAGAGCAGCAAAGATGTGGCCTACAGATTACATAAGGAGGGCGAAAATACATGTCAAAAGGGCAATGTTACAATAGTCAGGGGGATTTCTATATGTAGGTAGGTTGTGAAAATCAGGTTGGTGCTGGTTCCCAAGAGGGGGAATTTCTGCAATGCCTATGAGATGGCTTTTTAGAGCAACTTGTGGTTGAGCCCACTCAGGGTTCAGCTATTCTGAATTAGGTGTTGTGCAATGAACCAAAATTGATTAGAGAGCTTAAGGTAAAGGAACACTTAAGGGCCAGGGATCATCATATGATGGAATTCACCTGCAATTTGAAAAGAAAAAGCTAACCTCAGATGTATCACTTTTGCAGTGGAGGAGAGGGAAATAGAGAGAGGGGAGCTGGCCAAAATAGATTGGAAAGGAACACTACCAGGGATGACAGCAGAGCAGCAATGGAGTTTCTGGAAGCAATTCAGAACATGCTGGATAGACAGGTAACAAAGAAGAAGTATTCTAAAGGCAAGATGACACAACCACGGTTGACAACAGAAATCAAAGCCAACATAAAAGCCAAAGGGAGGGCATATACTGGAATAGAGAAAAAATTAAATGTTAGATAGAAATGTATTAACAACCAACAGAAGGCAGCTATAAAATTCATGAGGAAGGCTAAGATGGAATATGAAGGTAAGCAGGCTAATGATATTAAAGAGGATACCAAAAGTTTCTTCAGATATATAAAGTGTAAAAGAGAGACAGGCGTAGATATTGGACAATTGGGAAATGATGCTGGATAAGGCAATGGCGGATGAACTGAGTAAGTATTTTGCCACAGTCTTCACTGTGGAAGACACTAGCAGTACAGCAGTACCTTGGAGGTTCTAGGTTCTACGTCGAGGGCAGAAGTGAGTGAAGTTGCCATTACTAAGGAGAAGGTGCTTGGGAAACTGGAAGGTCTGGACCTGATGGACTCCAGGGTTCTGAAAGAGGTGGCTGAAGAGATTGTGGATATATCAGTAATAATCTTTCAAGAATCAATGGATTCTGGCATGGTTCTGGAAGACCAGAAAATTGCAGATATTACTCTAGTCTTCAAATTGGGAGAGGTTCAGAGGAAAGGAAATTATAGACTAGTTAGTCTGACCTCAGTGGTTCGGAAGATGTTGGGATTGATTGTTAAGGATGTGGTTGCAGGGTACTTGGGGACAGATGACAAAATAGGTTGTAGTCAGCATGGTTTCCTCAAGGGAAACTCTTGCCTGACAAATCGGTTGGAATTCTTTAAAGAAATAACAAGCAGGATAAACAATGGAGAATCGGTTGATGTTGTGTACTTGGATTTTCAGAAGGCCTTTTAACAAGGTGTCACACATGGAGCAACCTAACATGTATCTTAAGAGCCTATGGTATTACAGGAAAGATAATCACATGGATAGATCATTGGCTGATTGGCAGGAAGCATAGAGTTGGAATAAAGGGAGCCTTTTATGGCTGGCTGCCAGTGACGTGGTCTTACACAGGGGTCTGAGTTGGGACTGCTTCTTTTTATGGAAGAATGAGGCAGGGTGGGGGGAATCTCATTGAAACCTATTGAATGTTGAAAGGCATTGGATATGGAGAGGATGTTTCCTAAAGTGGGACCATCTAAGACCAGAGGAAACAGACTTAGAATGTAGGGACATCCATTTAGAATGGCGATGAGGAGGAATTTCTTTAGCCAGGGAGTGGTGAATCTGTGGTAGAGGTTGATAGATTCTAGAATTGTCAAGGCATTAAGGGACATCTGGAGAAGGCAGGAGATGAGGGTTGAAAGGGAAAGGGTTTGGCCATGATGAGGCTCAATGGGCCAATGTCCTAGTTCTCCTATATTTTCTGGTCTTACGGTCTTCAGCTTGTTAAAGGCCTCGCAGAAGTGCAGGCAGACAATATCCACAACTCGATAGTCGTCAATCCTCTTTATCACCTCAAAACTCAACTTTGTGAAACACAATTTCCCACATACAAATTGATGCTGGCTATCCCTAATCAACCGTGAAGATATGATAGGGTCTTTTAAGAGACTCCTGGACGAGTACATGGAGCTCAGAAAAATAGAGGGCTATGGGTAACCCTAGGTAATTTCTCAGGTAAGAACATGTTCGGCACAGCTTTGTGGGCCGAAGGACCTGTGTTGTGCTGTAGGTTTTCTATGTTTATAACCCTTGCCTTTCCAAATGCAGATAGATACTGTTTCTCAGAATATCCTCCCAATAGCTTTTGCACCTCTGATGTGAGGCTCACTGACATGTAACTCCCTGGCTTGTTCTTGAATCCATTCTGATATAAAGACACAACATTAGCCGTACTCCGGTCTTCTGGTGTCTCACATAAGGCTAAAGGTGATGCAAATATCATAGCTGGACCCTACAATGTATTTCCTGACTTCGCACAATGCCCTGAGATACATTTGAGATTTATCCATCTTAGTAAGGACTCAAGACCACCAGCATCTTCTCTTTCATAACATGGATATGTCCCAATACATCACTGTTCATCTCCCTTAATTCCTTAACCTCCATGACCTGTTCCATGATAAATACAAATGAAAAATATTCAATTAACTCACCCATTTCCTGTTGCTCCGCACATTGTTCCTTACAAGGACATATTCTTTCCCTAGTTACCCTTTTGCTCTTAAGATATTTGTGGAATCTCTCAGGATTCTCTTTTTGCTAATCTACCAAAGATATTGCATGTCCTCTCTTTTCCCTCCTGATTTCTTTCTTGACTTGGTGCCTATATTTCTTTTACTGCCAAAGGGATTTGCTGGATGTCAGTTCCCTATACCTGATATATACCACCTTCTTTTCCCCTACCAGTGGCTCAATATCCTTTGTCACCTCAGGCTCCTTGATACTGCCAGTGCAGTCTTCATTCCAGCAGGAACTTGTTGGCCTAGGACTCTCTCTAGCTCATCGCTAATTACTTCCCACTTGCTCCACGCCCCTTTACTTACAAGCAGCCTCTCAATATAAACCTTTGCAAATTCCCAGCAGCCACCCTCAAAATTTACCATGACCCAATTAGGGTTTTAATTTGTGGACCAGTTCTATTTTTTTACGCAACTAATTAAAAAGTAATAGAATTATGATCGTTGGTCCCACTGACACTTCTGCTAGTTTCCCAGTAGGAGGTCTGGTGAGGCTGACAGATGTATCACTTCCCCACGTTTCTGGAAGGAGGATATTTTAAACTCCAAGAGCAAAAGGTTTCTTGCTGAGAATACCCATGTTAGAGACAGAGAAATGGAGAAAAGGAGTGGCATTCTTACAGGAGGTAGGCTGGGAGAAGGCACAGTCTGTGGGGTACAATGCATTGGGAAATGCCAGTGGCAAGCCTGACTGCTGAGATAGAGATATCAAGATTCAGAAAAGTTCTGTCAACTCTGATTTGCCCAGTCAATAGCAAAGAGTAGGTTGATAGACTGAGAAGGTAGGGTGGAGTAGGGCAGGGAGTGACATATTCCAAATTGTCTTGCCTTAGTCCACCAGGGGATTCACTGACATGATTTCTGTGCACCTTTGGCCCTGTTTCCCTTGGTTTGGTAATTCTTAGAACTAAAGGGGAAGTCACAATCCTAAGATTCCCCTTATGAGGCACACAAGCGTATTTCTAAATGACACTCACCTCTTTGACAGGGTTTACAAAGCTGTGACTCTACCAATCAATCCTATTCTGGAACTCAAGATAATGGCAAACAAAATCTTATTACATTTCTTTAGTTTTGAGCATCGAGATAAAGAGAGTTCCAGGTTAACATGTTCCTATTTTTTCAAAAGTCAAATTACATCTCTTTACATATATGTCACAATCAAAGAATGAGTTTACATTGGATCTAAAAACATGGTTTCAATGCATTCAGACACCAAACTTCGAGTAGGTAAAGCCAATAACATTAGCATCTCTCTGGCGTGCATTGATTACAATTATTATTCTTATAATTATGTTACATACAGGTATCACAAGATCAGAGCACTGATCTTGAAGATCAGTGACGTCATCCACACATGGAGACAAAAGTGATGAGGGACATCTTAAATTATATTTTTTGTCTGCATTTACTTGAGAGATAGACACAGAATCTATCGAACTAAGGAATAAGAGTAGTGAGGCCATGGACTATATGCAGATTGTGGAAGACTAGGTGTTTACTATCTAGAGGCAAACTTGATAAATCCCCAGAGGCCGATGAGGTGTCCCACTGATAAATCCCTGGAGACCGATGAGGTGTCCCATTGATAAATCCCCAGAGGCTGATGAGGTATTCCATTGATAAATCCCCAGAGGCTGATGAGGTGTCCCATTGATAAATCCAAGAGGCTGATGAGGTGTCCCATAGATAAATCCCCAGAGGCTGACGAGGTGTCCCACTGACAAATCCCCAGAGGCTGATGATTGTGTCCCATAGATAAATCCCCAGAGGCTAAGTATCCCATTGATGAATCCCAGAGGATGATGAGGTGTCCCATTGATAACATCCCCAGAGGCCATTGAGGTGTCCCATTGATAAATCCCAGAGGCCGATGAGGTGTTCCACTGATAAATCCACAGAGGCTGATGAGGTGTCCCACTGCTAAATCCCCAGAGGCTGATGAGGTGCCCCATTGATAAATCCCAGAGGCTGATGAGGTGCCCCATTGATAAATCCCAGAGGCTGATGAGGTGTTCCACTGATAAATCCACAGAGGCCGATGAGGGTTCCCATTGATGAATCCCAGAGGCTGCTGAGGCATCCCAGTAATAAATCCCAGAGGCTGATGAGGTGTCCCACTGATAAATCCCTGGAGACTGATGAGGTGTCCCACTGATAAATCCCCAGAGGCTGATGAGGTGTCCCATTGATAAATCCCAGAGGATGATGAGGTGTCCCATTGATAAATGCCCAGAGGCTGATGAGGTATCCCATTGATAAATCCCAGAGGCTGATGAGGTGTCCCATTGATAAATCCCAGAGGCTGATGAGGTGTCCCACTGATAAATCCCCAGAAACTGATGAGGTGAACCACTGATAAGTCCCCTGAGGCTGATGAGGTGTCCCACTGATAAATCCCTGGAGGCTGATGAGGTGTCCCACTGATAAATCCACAGAGGCCGATGAGGGTTCCCATTGATGAATCCCAGAGGCTGCTGAGGTGTCCCAGTAATAAATCCCAGAGGCTGATGAGGTGTCCCACTGATAAATCCCTGGAGACTGATGAGGTGTCCCACTGATAAATCCCCAGAGGCTGATGAGGTGTCCCATTGATAAATCCCAGAGGATGATGAGGTGTCCCATTGATAAATGCCCAGAGGCTGATGAGGTATCCCATTGATAAATCCCAGAGGCTGATGAGGTGTCCCATTGATAAATCCCAGAGGCTGATGAGGTGTCCCACTGATAAATCCCCAGAAACTGATGAGGTGAACCACTGATAAGTCCCCTGAGGCTGATGAGGTGTCCCACTGATAAATCCCTGGAGGCCGATGAGGTGTCCCATTGATAAATCCCTGGAGGCCGATGAGGTGTCCCATTGATAAATCTCCAGAGACTGATGAGGTGTCCCACTGATAAATCCCAGAGGCTGATGAGGTGTCCCACTGATAAATCCCCAGAGGCTGATGAGGTGTCCCATTGATAAATCCCCAAAGGCTGATGAGGTGTCCCATTGATAAATCCCTGGAGGCCGATGAGGTGTCCCACTGATAAATCCCCAGAGGGCAATGAGCTGTCCCACTGGACCTCATGGAAGTCTAGTGCTGAAATTGCAGATGCCCTGACAGGAATATTTAACATGTCCTTTAGCATGGATGAGGTGCTGAAGGACAGGAGGCCAAGTTATGTTGTTGTAGTGTTTAAGAAAGGCTCTAAGAATAAGGCAGGAAATTGTAAGCTGGGTAAAATATTTGAAGGTATCCTAAGTGACAAGATATTATAAGTACTTGATAGACAGGACCTGATTAGGGATAGTCAGCATGACTTTGTGTGTGCCAGGTTATGTCTGGCCAAACTTAGAGAGCTTTTTGATAAAATTACCAGGCATATTGAAGGGAATGTGGTAGACGTTGTCTCGATGGAATTTAGCAAGACTTTTGGCAAAGTCCCACCTGCGAGGTTGGTCCAGAAGGTTCAGTGCCTTGGCATTCAGGGTTAAGTAATTAATTGGATTCAACATTAGCAGGAGAAACTAGAAGGTGGTGGTAGCTGGTTACCTCTCTGACTGGAGGCCGGTGAATAGTAGTGTGCCACAGGGACTGCTCCTGGTCCATTGTTGTTTATCATCTACAGTGGTACTAAAAAGTTTTTGAATCCTGGAAAATTTTCTCTATTTCTGGCATTCATAGCAAGAGGATTCGAGTACAGGAGCAAGGAGGTTCTACTGCAGTTGTTCAAGGCCTTGGTGAGACCACACTTGAAGTATTGTGTGCAGTTTTGGTCCCCTAATCAGAGGAAAGACATTCTTGCCATAGAGGGAGTACAGAGAAGGTTCACCAGATTGATTCCTGGGATGGCAGGACTTTCATATGATGAAAGATTGGATCGGCTAGGCTTATACTCGTTGGAATTTAGAAGATTGAGGGGGGATCTTATTGAAACATATAAAATCCTAAAGGGATTGGACAGGCTAGATGCAGGTAGTTCCCGATGTTGGGAAAGTCCAGAATGAGGGGGTCACAGTTTGAGGATAAAGGGGAAGCCTTTTAGGACCGGGGTGAGGAAAAACCTTCTTCACACAGAGAGTGGTGAATCTGTGGAATTCTCTGCCACAGGAAACAGTTGAGGCCAGTTCATTGGCTATATTTAAGAGGGAGTTAGATATGGCCCTTGTGGCTAAATGGACCGGGAGTATGGAGAGAAAGCAGGTACAAGGTTCTGAGTTGGATGATCAGCCATGATCATATGAATGGTGGTGCAGGCTCGAAGGGCTGAATGGCCTACTCCTGCACCTATTTCCTATGTTTCTATGTTTCTATAAATATGATCAGATCTTCACGCATCCTAAAACAATATAAAGAGAACCCAATTAAATAAATAACACAAAATAGTATACCTATTCATTATTTATTGAGAAAAATGATCCAATATTACATGTATTTGTTGGAAAAAGTATGTGAACCTTTGCTTTCAGTAACTGGTGTGACCCCGTTGTACAGTATTAACTGCAACCAAACATCTCCAGTAACAGTTGATCAGTCCTGCACACCGGCTTGGATGAATTTTAGGTCATTCCTCTTTACAAAACTGCTTCAGCTCTGGGATGTTGGTGGGCTTCCATGCATGAACTGCTTGCTTCAGGTCCTTCCACAACATTTCTATAGGACTGTCAAGATTTTGACACAGCCATTCCAAAACACAAACTTCCTTTTTAAACCATGCTGTTGTTGATTTACTCGTCTTTTGGATCATTGTCTTGCTGCAGTATCCAACTTCTATTAAGCTTCGAGTGATGGACTGCTACCCTGACATATTCCTGTAAAATGTCTTTAAACAATTTAGATTTCATTGTTCCCTCAACAGTTGTAAGCCGTCCAGGTCCCGAGGCAGCAAAGCAGCCCCAAACCAGGATGCTGCTTCCACCATGTTTCACAGTTGGGATGAGGTTTTGGTGTTGGTGTGCAGTGCCCTTTTTCACTGAAACATAGCAATGAGCAATTCTGCCAAAAGGTTTAACTTTTGCCTCATCTGCCCACAAAACATTTTCCCAGAAACATTATAGAACATTCAGATGGTCTTTTGCAAACTTGAGACAAGCTTTAATGTTTTCATTTGGAGAGCGGTGGTGTCCTTCCATGAACACCATTCTTGTTCAGTACTTTTCTTACAGTGGACATGTGAACAGAGACTTTAGCAAGTTCTAGAGATTTCTGCAGATCTTTTGCTGTTCCGTTGGTTTCTCTTTCTCCTCCTTCAGCATTGCACGTTGTGCTCTTGATGCTATCTTTGCAGGATGCCCACTCTGAGGGAAGGCAACAACAGTACTGAGTTTCCTCCACTTGCAGACAATTTCTCTCACTGTAGACTGATGAACACACAGGTCTTTAGAAATGCTTTTGTAACCTTTTCCAGCTTCATGCACCTCTACAATTCTTCTTCAAAGATCCTCTAAAAGTTGTTTTGTTCGAGGCATGGTGCACATAAGCAGATCTTTCTTAAGAAGAGCAGGCTCTGTCTCTAACCTGACTTTGTGTGTGTTTTTTTATATAGGGCAGGGCACTTCTAGAACCCACACCTCCAGTCCCATCTCATCTTTGGAAAACCAGACTCCAAATAGCTTTTGTAGAAAGCATTACCCCAGAGGTTCCAAAAAATACATGTAATATTGGATCATTTGTCTCAATAAATAAAAGAGCAAATGTACTTTTTGTGTTTTTTATTTAATCGGGTTCTCTTTATCTAGTTTTAGGACTTACGTGAAGATCTGATCACATTTTAGGTCATATATATGTAGAAATAGAGAAAATTCAACAGTGTTCAGTATGCATTAATGAGTTAGATGGTAATATGGTGAATTGGATCGGCAAATTTGTAGATGACACCAAGATTGGCAACATAGTAGACAGTGAGGAAGGCAATCAAAGATTTCAAAAAGATGTGGACCAGCTGGGAACAAGGCTGAAATGTGGCAGGTGGAATTTAATGCAGACAAATGTAAGGTGTTACACTTTGGGAGGATGAGCCAGGGTAAGGTTTACACAGAGAGTGGTAGGACACTGAAGTGTGCAGTAGAACATCTAAAGATACGGATGCATAATTCCTTGAAAGGTACACCACAGGTAGGTAAGGTCATAAAGGGATCTTTTGGCACGGTAACCTTTATAATTTACGCCATTCTTCACCATTTCTTCACCATCTTCATCATTTCAATGGTGAAATAATCTTCACCATCTACACCTCGGACTTCAACTACTGCACAGAGTCTTGTCATCTTCAGAAGTTTTCGGATGACTCTGCCATAGTTGGATGCATCAGCAAGGGAGATGAGGCTGAGTACAGGGCTACGGTAGGAAACTTTGTCACATGGTGTGAGCAGAATTATCTGCAGCTTAATGTGAAAAAGACTAAGGAGCTGGTGATAGACCTGAGGAGAGCTAAGGTACCGGTGACCCCTGTTTCCATCCAGGGGGTCATTGTGGACATGGTGGAGGATTACAAATACCTGGGGATACGAATTGACAATAAACTGGATTGGTCAAAGAACACTGAGGCTGTCTACAAGAAGGGCCAGAGCCATCTCTATTTCCTGAGGAGACTGTGGTCCTTTAACATCTGCCGGACAATGCTGAGGATGTTCTATGAGTCTGTGGTGGCCAGTGCTATCATGTTTGCTGTTGTGTGCTGGGGCAGCAGGCTGAGGGTAGCAGACATCAACAGAATCAACAAACTCATTCGTAAGGCCGCAATGATGTTGTGGGAGTGGAACTGGACTCTCTGATGGTGGTGTCTGAAAAGAGGATGCTGTCCAAGTTGCATGCCATCTTGGACAATGTCTCCCATCCACTACATAATGTACTGGTTGGGCACAGGAGTACATTCAGCCAGAGACTCATTCCACTGAGATGCAACACAGAGCGTCATAGGAAGTCATTCCTGCTTGTGGCCATCAAACTTTACAACTCCTCCCTTGGTGGGTCAGACACCCTGAGCCAATAGGCTGGTCCTGGACTTATGTCCTGGCATAATTTACAAATTGTTATTTAATTATTTATGGTTTTATGACTATTTAATTATTTATGGTGCAGCTGTAACGAAAACCAATTTCCCCCGGGATCAATAAAGTATGACTGTGACTCTGACTATGACAATGAATCAAAGTACTGAGTAGAGGAGTTGGGAAGTTATGTAGCATAGGAGCATAATTAGGTCTTTCCGCCCATTGAGTGTATTCTGCCATTTAATGTGGGAGGGTGATTTAATCATTCAGTGCTGATTAGGCTCTTCGGCCCTTCGACCCATGCTGCCCCAGCAACCCTCGACAATCCTGATTAACCCTAATCCAATCCTGGGATAATTACAATGACCAATTTACCTGGAATTTCTCTGGACTGTGGGAGGAAATCAGAGCACCCGGAAAAAACCTACACATTCCACAGTGAGGCCTCACAGGAGAGCAGTGAAATTCAACTCCAAACACTGGAACGTCCCAAGCCATAATAGTGTTGTGCTAACCGCTACAATGCCGTGACACCCTAAGGAGCCAAGCTGTGATTAATTATCCCTCTCAACCCCACTTTCCTGCCTTCTCCCTGTAATCTTAGATGCCTTTACTAGTCAAGAATCTATTAACCTTTGCTTTAAACATACCCATTGACTTGGCCTACAGCCATCTGTGGCTACTAATTCTACAGATTCACCACCATTTGTCTAAAGAATTTGCTGCTATCTGTTCTAAAGTAATATCATTCTATTCTGAGACTGTACCCTCTGGGCCCGACTCCCCAACTATAGGAAACAGACTCTGCACATTCACTCTATTTAGGCTTTTCAATATTCAATAGGTTTCAATAAGAATCCCCTACATTCTTTCACACTCCAGTGAGTACAGGCCATGAGCCACCAAACACTCCTCATACATTAGCCCTGAGATCATTCTTCTGAACCTCCCCCGGACCATCTCCAATGCCAGCACATCCTTTCTTAGATAAGGAGACCAAAACTGCCAACAATACTCCAAGTACAGTCTGATCTGGCCATGGACTCATCTCCACCTTTCTGCCTTTTCCCCTTAACCCTTAGTTGACGGATGCCCTATTAAGCTTCAGCATTACATCTTTGTTTTTATATTCTAGTCCTCTTGGAAGTAATGCTAACATTGCATTTTCTTTCTTTACCACTGACTCTCCCAATCTGTCACAGTCCTTCTGTAGACTCCCAGCTTCCTCAATACTACAGCACCCCTTCACCTATCTTTGTATCACCCACAAATTGGCCGCAAAGGCACCAATTCCGTCTTCCAAATTATTGACGTGTAACCTGAAAAGAAGTGGACCCAACACTAACTCATGTGGAACACCACTAGTCACCGGCAGCCAACTAGTAAAGGCCCCCTCTATTCCCACTCTGCTTTTAGCCAGTCAGCCAATCCTTTATCCATGTTAATATCTTTTTCTGCCTTGTCTCAACTACCTGCATCCAGACCATATCCTCTCGTCTAGGTACCTATCCAAACTGCTTTTCAGTTTTACAGTTGAACTTGCCTATTGTTCAGGGATATCTAGAGGGGAGATTTGATAGAGCTACACAAAATAATAGGGTGTATAGATAAGGTGAATGCATGCAGGTTTGGTTAGACTAGATCTAGAGGTCACACATTTAGGGGTGAAAGGTGAAATATTTAAGGGGAATACTTTATTCCAAGACTGGTGTGAGCGTGGAGTGAGCTGCCAACAGAAGTGGTAGATGCAGATTTAATTGTAAAATTTAAGATAAGTTTGAATAGTTTCACTAATAAGAGAGGTGCATAGGGCTATGGTGCAGCTGCAATTAGTTGAGCCTAAGCAGAAAACCAGGCCAGCACAAAAATGGTTTGCTTTTGTGTTGTAGTGCTCTATGCTTTATGACTGTATAGAGGTCATACTAATTATATAATACCGAACAGTGTGTAACAAATATAAATTGACTGAAATGCAATGTTGGATATTAGTATACATTGCAGTAAAACACAGCACCATAACTGCAGGATTGCAGTAACACATGGAGACTGTGACTGACCACTCCTCAAGGATTTAAACTTACCCGAATGTGAATCTGCTCACTGACTGTGGGAGGGGATTGGCTTGTTCTTTTAACTTCCAGCAACTCAACCAATGGTTTGATTGTCATGCCCTGTGATGATGGAAGAAAGAGAGAAATGTTTTCACTTTCTGAATCAGCAGCAAATTAACTAATCCTCATTGCGCAAAATACTGAATAAACTCAGCTGCACTGTGTGTCCATTTACAAGAAAACGTTTAACAAAAGGTGGATTGTCACCTTCATCACATTAGAATTGGGTATCCCACTGCACTGGCCATTGACATAAAATCACAGTAATATCCATACACACATCTCTATTGACATTAAATAGCAGTAATATCCATATGCATATCTCTGTTGACATATTGAACAAATAACGAATATCAAGGCCACAAATTTCCACTATGGATGCAATTAAAGGACAGACAAAGCTCCAAATTGCCCTAGTTCCCATTTGCTATTTGTGCTCAAAGCTTTTTTTTCTATTGATGAAAGATGGTATCATTTGAAATACTTTGAAAATGCTTTAAGAACATTCATTGATACAGTTAACAGTGATAGTCTGATATGGTCTCTGAAGACTGGGTTTTTCCCTCTCAAGAATAATCACAATGTATCCACTCTAAATAACTAAAACTAACCTTAGAAATCTTTAGAATCTAAAACTAACTTTAGAATCTTTTCCTGTTTTATCAGATGTAATCAGATTCTTAATGAAGTGAACAAAATGTCTATGATGGGTATACTAATATCCTAAACTTAAGTGTAAGAGCCTTCTTATAGATGCAAACAGTGGACAATTGAGGAGATAGAGCAACACACGAAGTGCCTGAGAAACTCAGTGGATCTGACAGCATCTGTAGAAAGAAATGAAAAGTCACTATTTCAGATCGTCAACTTTCATTTCCTGTCCAGTTCAATACGTGGCTTGGCCACTTCTGTGAGATGTTGGGAAGCTCCACTCATGTGCACGTTAATTAGGTTCAAAATTCCTTGAACATGTGAGTAAACTCTGCTGAATAAAACTTCAGAAATATTCAGTTTACACATTCAATCTAAATTTGGTGCTGTCATACTTTAATGGAGAGCATCCCCAGAGTTAATGAGTAGACAAGGACTTCAGTAAGGCCATTTATGAAGTTCCACATGGTAGGCTTCTCTGGAAGGTTAGGTTGCATGGAATCCAGGGAGAGCTGGCTAATTGGATACAACAATGCTGAAAGCAGAGCGTGTTTCTCAGACAGGGAGACCCGTGACAAGTCATCTGCATCAGACTTTGGTGCTGACTCCATCAAGATCTATCATCATATTATCCATTTGGGTAAGAATAAATTAGATATAAGTCTATAGACGACACTAAAATAGATCATGCAGTGGACAATGAATAAGATTAGCGAACATGACAAGGGAATTTTCATCAGCTGAGTAAGTGAGCCAAGGAATAGCAAATGGACTTTCATTTAGATAAGTATGAGGTGTTGTAATTTGGAAAGTCAAATCCAATAGGGTTTTCACAATAAATGGCAGAGCCATGGGAAGTGTTTCAGAAAAGAGAGACCTTGGAGTACAAGTATATGGTTCACTGTAAGTGGAGTCACAGGTAGACAGGGGAAGAAGAAAGCATTTGGCCTGCTGGTCTTCATTAGCCAAGGCATTGACTGTAAAATTGGGAAGGTTTGGTACGGCTGCAGAGGATGATGGTGAGGCCACCTTAGGAGTATAGTATTGTGTTCAGATTTGGTCATCCTATGAGAGAAAAGATGTTACTAAACTGGAAAGATCACGTAGAAAAATGACAAGATGTTGCCAGGACTTGAAGCACTGAATTACAGGGAGAGGTTGCATCGACTAGGACCACAAAGAAGGTACAACAGTGCCTTGACTTTCTCAGAAGTTTGCATAGATCTGGCATGTAATCTAAAGCTCTGACAAACTTCTTTAGATGCACAGTGGTGAGTATTCTGACTGGTGGCATCATGGCCTGGCATGGAAACTCCCCGCCCAGGAATGAAAAAAAATCAACAAAAGGTGGTGGATAAGCCCAGTCCATCTGATCAGGAACAGCTAGCACCCTATAACCATCGGTCAGGAACAGCTAGCACCCTATAACCATCGGTCAGGAACAGCTAGCACCCTATAACCATCGGATCAGGAACAGCCAGCACCCTATAACCATCGGTCAGGAACAGCTAGCACCCTATAACCATCGGTCAGGAACAGCCAGTACCCTATAACCATCGGTCAGGAACAGCCAGCACCCTATAACCATCGGTCAGGAACAGCCAGCACCCTATAACCATCGGTCAGGAACAGCTAGCACCCTATAACCATCGGTCAAGAACAGCTAGTACCCTATAACCATCGGTCAGGAACAATTAGCACCCTATAACCATCGGTCAGGAACAGCTAGCACCCTATAACCATTGGTCAGGAACAGCTAGCACCCTATAACCATTGGTCAGGAACAGCTAGCACCCTATAACCATCGGTCATTAAGAGCTAGCACCCTATAACCATCGGTCAGGAACAGCTAGTACCCTATAACCATCGGTCAGGAATAGCCAGTACCCTATAACCATTGGTCAGGAACAGCCAGGACCCTATAACCATCGGTCAGGAACAGCCAGCACCCTATAACCATCGGTCAGGAACAGCTAGCACCCTATAACCATTGGTCAGGAACAGCTAGCACCCTATAACCATCGGTCATTAAGAGCTAGCACCCTATAACCATCGGTCAGGAACAGCTAGTACCCTATAACCATCGGTCAGGAACAGCTATCACCCTATAACCATCGGTCAGGAACAGCTAGTACCCTATAACCATCGGTCAGGAACAGCTAGCACCCTATAACCATCGGTCAGGAACAGCTAGTACCCTATAACCATCGGTCATTAAGAGCTAGCACCCTATAACCATCGGTCAGGAACAGCCAGTACCCTATAACCATCGGTCAGGAACAGCCAGTACCCTATAACCATCGGTCAGGAATAGCCAGCACCCTATAACCATCGGTCAGGAACAGCTAGTACCCTATAACCATCGGTTAGGGACAGCTAGCACCCTATAACCGTCGGTCAGGAACAGCTAGCACCCTATAACCATCGGTCAGGAACAGCTAGTACCCTATAACCATCGGTCAGGAACAGCTAGCACCCTATAACCATCGGTCAGGAACAGCTAGCACCCTATAACCATCGGTCAGGAACAGCCAGTACCCTATAACCATCGGATCAGGAACAGCCAGCACCCTATAACCATCGGTCAGGAACAGCCAGTACCCTATAACCATCGGTCAGGAACAGCTAGCACCCTATAACCATCGGATCAGGAACAGCTAGCACCCTATAACCATCGGTCAGGAACAGCTAGCACCCTATAGCCATCGGTCAGGAACAGCTAGCACCCTATAACCATCGGTCAGGAATAGCCAGTACCCTATAACCATTGGTCAGGAACAGCCAGCACCCTATAACCATCGGTCAGGAACAGCCAGCACCCTATAACCATCGGTCAGGAATAGCCAGTACCCTATAACCATCGGTCAGGAATAGCCAGTACCCTATAACCATCGGTCAGGAACAGCTAGCACCCTATAACCATCGGTCAGGAATAGCCAGTACCCTATAACCATCGGATCAGGAACAGCTAGCACCCTATAACCATCGGTCAGGAACAGCCAGTACCCTATAACCATCGGATCAGGAACAGCCAGCACCCTATAACCATCGGTCAGGAACAGCCAGTACCCTATAACCATCGGTCAGGAACAGCTAGCACCCTATAACCATCGGATCAGGAACAGCTAGCACCCTATAACCATCGGTCAGGAACAGCTAGCACCCTATAGCCATCGGTCAGGAACAGCTAGCACCCTATAACCATCGGTCAGGAATAGCCAGTACCCTATAACCATTGGTCAGGAACAGCCAGCACCCTATAACCATCGGTCAGGAACAGCCAGCACCCTATAACCATCGGTCAGGAATAGCCAGTACCCTATAACCATCGGTCAGGAATAGCCAGTACCCTATAACCATCGGTCAGGAACAGCTAGCACCCTATAACCATCGGTCAGGAATAGCCAGTACCCTATAACCATCGGATCAGGAACAGCTAGCACCCTATAACCATCGGTCAGGAACAGCTAGTACCCTATAACCATCGGTCAGGAACAGCTAGTACCCTATAACCGTCAATCAGGAACAGCTAGTACCTATAACCATTGGACAGGAACAGCTAGTACCCTATAACCATCGGTCAGGAACAGCTGGTACCCTATAACCATCGGACAGGAACAGCTAGTATCCTATAACCATCGGTCAGGAACAGCTAGTACCCTATAACCATCGGTCAGGAACAGCTGGTACCCTATAACCATCGGACAGGAACAGCTAATACCCTATAACTATCATGTCAGGAACAGCTAGTACCCTATAACCATTGGACAGGAACAGCTAGTATCCTATAACCATCGGTCAGGAACAGCTGGTACCCTATAACCATCGGTCAGGAACAGCTGGTACCCTATAACCATCGGACAGGAACAGCTGGTATCCTATAACCATCGGTCAGGAACAGCTAGTACCCTTTAACCATCGGACAGGAACAGCTAGCACCCTATAACCATCGGTCAGGAACAGCTAGTACTCTATGAGCATCGGACAGGAACAGCTAGTACCTTATAACCATCAGTCAGGAACAGCTAGTACTCTATAACCATCAGACAGGAACAGCTAGTACCCTATAACCATCGGACAGGAACAGCTAGTACCTTATAACCATCAGTCAGGAACAGCTAGTACTCTATAACCATCAGACAGGAACAGCTAGTACCCTATAACCATCGGTCAGGAATAGCTAGTACCCTATAACCATCGGACAGGAACAGCCAGCACCCTATAACCATCGGTCAGGAACAGCTAGTACCCTATAACCATCAGGCCCCTGAATCAGCGTAGATGACTTCCCTCATCTCAACACTGAATTGATTTCACAAACAATAGACTCACTTTCAAGAATTCTTCAACCTAGGTTCTCAAAGTTATGTTTTTTAAAACTTTTTAATTATTTGCTCAATTTGCCTTCTTTTTGACATTGGTTCTTTGTCAGTCTTTGTTCACGTATAGTTTTTCATAAACTCTATTGTATTTCTTTAATTTTCTTTAAATCCTGCAAGAAAATGAACCTCGAGGTAGTGTATGGTCATGTATGTATACATACTTTGATATTGAATTTACTTTGACTTTATTGCATAGACTATAGGAGACTGAGAAGTGATCTTATTGAGGTGTATAAATTATGAGGGCCATAGATAGGAAAAGTGCACTCAATCTTTATTCCAGCGTTCAGGCATCAGGAATTGGAGGACACAAGTTCAAAGCGAGAGTGGAAATATTTGTGAGGAGCCTGAGGGGTAAATTTTTACACAAAGAATTGTATCTATGTGGAATCAGTTGCAAGAGGAGGTAGTTGAGGCAGGTTTGTACAATAACAACTTTTAAAAGACTTTTATTCTGCATTAAGCTTTTGTTTTATGTTGGTAAACTGATGTAATGAAATGATCTGGGTGTGTGGCGTGCAAAACAAAGTTTTTACTCTCCCTCAGTGCATCTGATACCAATAAACTAAATTACAGTCATTTACAGTGGTACAACTTCATCAGCAAGGTGGATCTTGTAGCTCTTGAAGAAGGTATCGATTTTGCCATGGGGCTTTTGAGTTGTTCACACAGAACAACCTTCTTTTGAAGGAATAATAGGAACAACAGAAAAAGAAGTGACTTTCCTAAACACTAGTAACGTAAATTATCCTCAGTTTAAATATAAAGTAAACTGCAGATGTTGTTGGGTGGCATCATCTGTCTTGAAGGACAATGAGTTGTGATCATCATCGCAAGCCTGGGCAGGAGGTGTGGAGATCCTGAGATGCTCAGTTGTCAAGATACCCCTCTCGGCCTCACGAGTAGAGTCCAAAGGAAAGCTTATGAAGCAATACACTTGGCACCAGCTTGGCTGCCAGAGCTGCTGGAGGGATGTTCAATAACGTCCAGCCACCTTAGGGACTCCACACCGGATTTGCTGTCTGGGTTTACTCCCGTACCCTTCGTCTCTCCTGAGGCTGCCCACAAGGCAGTGAGTTGGGCTATTTACCCATTGCTGGTTCACAAGCACCAGGGCGTCTCCACACACCGGTGGGTCTGTGTGCTATGTGTGCAGAGGCCAGACCTCCTCCTGTCTTCTGTAATTCAGCCTGAGTCTGAAAGGAGTTCAGTTTCTGTGTGTCGCAAGCGAGGAGGAACTACATGAGGCTTGCTGTTGGAGAGACTATGTACTGGTAGGGAGATATTCACACATTCAGCTCTCCTTTTCACAAGACTGCTAGCCAGTGGTGGAAACTGAAAGTGAGAGTGATAAGCACTACCCACTGCACTACCACATTATAAATGTCACAAGAACCATTTCGTATATGTGAAATAATTCCATATTGCCCATAAGTATTCCAAAGTAAAGCTAACTTAACAGACATTACAGAGAAAATAGCAAACAAAAGATAAATCTGTAACATTATTAACAGTAAGGAATGCCATTGGGGCAAAGAGATGTACTGAATCCAAAGTTACCACCAACATACAAAAGCCTATCAACTCCAGTTACAGTAGGTATGTCAATAAAGAGAAAACTAGAAAAGTTATCCACAGAAATCCCAGTTCCAAGGTACAATGTAGCTCTATCCTAATTATATCATTTTTTGCTTAGCCTATGATTGCAGTTACAACAATATTTTTCACTCAAGTGTAATACACAAGATTGTGCTTTTGGCCAAAAAATAATGATCTTGTGCAGCTACTAGGATGCTGAGAGAAGAATATACTGAGGATGCTTTCTCCTATTGTGGTGTGGATCGACTAGACCTGACATTTCTCCTGTTGAGGTGAGGATCGACTAGACCTGACATACTAATACAGAAGAGGTCCAACTCATCAGGCTGACTATTAACTCTGCTTCTCTCTCCACAGATACTTTCTGACTGCTGAGTGTCCCCAGTATTTTCAGATATCCAGCATCGGCAGTTTTTAGATCTGCATAAATGGAACAGGTTGACTTGTCAAAAAGTTCCCCGCTTACCTGAACAAAAACTGTAAAGAAAATGACAACGATTGTGGCTGTAGTGAAGAGTTTCTTCTGAGGGAAGTTTGGGAGTAAGAAAACAAGAGAGAAACATATTGCTCCCCGCAATCCACCGTAGGCTATAATGAACTGGTCCTTCTTTGTCACCATATTCACACGAAACTTATTTACAATAAATGTCAGGAAAATAACTCCTGCAATCAAACAAAGAAATTCATTACTAGACATTGCACTTGTGTCAAACCAGAAACTCAGCTGATGATAAAAATGAGGAAAGTGATTTTTTTTCACTGTTTGAAAAATGGGAAAATAAATGTTAATTACCAACAGCTCTCCAGACAAGGCAAAATAGCATTGTGAAAGAGATATAAGGCCAGCTCCATTCGTGCTTGTCCCCAATCGTAGAAACTCCGAGGAAAATGAAGATGAGTGTCTCACTCACACTGCTCCACATCTTCATGAAGTACTTGATTGTAGTGTGAGATTTCTCAGAAATATTAGCCTCCACATATCGTTTCATACTCATTGAACAAGTTATTATTCTGGAAGAGACATTTACCAAGATTCCTTTAATTGTGAAACAATCAGAACTTCCTTTTTAGTACAATTTAGTACAATCAGCATTTGGGTTGCAACTACTTAATTACATCCCTAACCAGCATTATTGTGTTGAATGAGCCCTCATCAAAATAATTTTTTTCTTGATAGCAGACTTAGTCAGCTTCATCCGGCAACCCAATGAAATCCAGTTGGAGGAACCAGGGCTGATATCACTACACCAGCAGCCGGCCCTCCCTCAGTACAATACTGAGATGATCTGATCAAGTCTCTGACTGGGGCACGAATCTGATTTGGAAATGAGCGTGCTGCCTCTAAGTTACAGTTACAGTTACAGGAAATTTGGAAGACTACTCTTTCATTTTAAAACACCGCTTTAAACCACCAAAATTTGACAATACATTCTATGATACTCTGCTGATGATGCATCATAAATGGAAAATACAAACAGTCTTGTTGCAGTCAGTAAGTATTACTAGGACCGAAATAGATGGCACTGGACAGGTGGAAAGATATCAATGTTACCCAAGAACTGAAGAAAACTTGCACTTCTTTCCTGTCACTGCTAAAAATTACAAAAATTTAGACCCCATGTCCCAAAGTCTAAACTCTGGCCATAGTTCTCTCTAGGGATATCTCAGAGGAATGCATAAGCAAGCTTTTAATGCAATTAAGGTAATTCCTGAGGTAGCAAATTCTTTAGATCCCCATGCAAGCCTCATCACCCTGGCCCTCTGCACCGTGAAGCGTTTTACGGAATGACCCTTCAGAACCTCAGTTCCATTCCCAGAATCATTTCAGGCTGCAGGATCCTCATGAGCTATGTCACCAGAACCCATTGTGTTAAGGAGAGCTCCTTTCCCCGAAGCATGATTGTCAGTGGAGAAATAAAACTTGTGTGCTTACTGTGGAGCGGCCAATCACCCACACGTCAAATGCTCACTGCGTCCAGTAGGTGGCACCACCAGGAAGACACGAGGGGCTTCTACCTGTGAAACTGTCCCTGACCCCTCGTTCCAGCACCAAAGCCTGACTCACTCTCTCTGTCCTCCTTCACACCCCAACTGCTCCAGAAGCACCGGAGGCTCTGGTGGATTCCAGTACAGCTGGCAACTTTCTGGACAAGACTCTGTGTGCACTGCTTGGACTCCCAACCAAACCAATCTCTCAGCCCTTCTGCATCACGGCCATTGACCAGGGTGTCAGTACCAGGGTGATCAAAGCCTGTGCCCCTCAGCTATGTGGAGTACTTCGCCACGTATTCAACCTGAGCCTGAGTCTCCGGAGGGTCCCTGTGCTATGGAAGACGTCCTGCCTCGTCCCTGTGCCGAAGACGCCGCACCCCAGTGGCCTCAATGACTACAGACCGGTGGCATTGACCTCCCACATCATGAAGACCCTGGAGAGACTTGTTCTGGAGCTGCTCCGGCCTATAGTCAGGCCACACTTAGATCCCCTCCAGTTCGCCTACCAGCCCCGACTAGGAGTTGAGGATGCCATCGTCTACCTGCTGAACCGTGTCTACGCCCACCTGGATAAGCCAGCGAGCACTGTGAGGGTCATGTTTTTTGACTTCTCCAGTGCGTTCAACACCATCTGCCCTGCTCTGCTGGGGGAGAAGCTGACAGCGATGCAGGTGGATGCTTCCCTGGTATCATGGATTCTTGATTACCTGACTGGCAGACCACAGTACGTGTGCTTGCAACACTGTGTGTCCGACAGAGTGATCAGCAGCACTGGGGCTCCACAGGGGACTGTCTTGTCTCCCTTTCTCTTCACCATTTACACCTCGGACTTCAACTACTGCACAGAGTCTTGTCATCTTCAGAAGTTTTCGGATGACTCTGCCATAGTTGGATGCATCAGCAAGGGAGATGAGGCTGAGTACAGGGCTACGGTAGGAAACTTTGCCACATGGTGTGAGCAGAATTATCTGCAGCTTAATGTGAAAAAGACTAAGGAGCTGGTGGTAGACCTGAGAAGAGCTAAGGTACCGGTGACCCCTGTTTCCATCCAGGGGGTCAGTGTGGACATGGTGGAGGATTACAAATACCTGGGGATACGAATTGACAATAAACTGGACTGGTCAAAGAACACTGAGGCTGTGTACAAGAAGGGTCAGAGCCATCTCTATTTCCTGAGGAGAATGATGTCCTTTAACATCTGCCAGACGATGCTGAGGATGTTCTACGAGTCTGTGGTGGCCAGTGCTATCATGTTTGCTGTTGTGTGCTGGGGCAGCAGGCTGAGGGTAGCAGACACCAACAGAATCAACAAACTCATTCGTAAGGCCAGTGATGTTGTGGGGATGGAACTGGACTCTCTGACAGTGATGTCTGAAAAGAGGATGCTGTCCAAGTTGCATGCCATCTTGGACAATGTCTCCCATCCACTACATAATGTACTGGGTGGGCACAGGAGTACATTCAGCCAGAGACTCATTCCACCGAGATGCAACACAGAGCGTCATAGGAAGTCATTCCTGCTTGTGGCCATCAAACTTTACAACTCCTCCCTTGGAGGGTCAGACACCCTGAGCCGATAGGCTGGTCCTGGACTTATTTCATAATTTACTGGTATAATTTACATATCACTATTTAACTATTTATGGTTCTATTACTATTTATTATTTATAGTGCAACTGTAACGAAAACCAATTTCCCCAGGGATCAATAAAGTATGACTATGACTATGACTATGACTTGACAATGTCTTGTGATGGTCAGATCACACACACACACACACACACACAGCCTGTGCACATGAGTATGAGAAGGAAAGCAAGTCCATCAAATTCCTCCTTATTAACTTACCCAACACTCCTCCCATCCTGGCTCTTCACTCATGACCCTTATTTCATCTGATTATCCGCTGAATTGGGGACCCACCTGCCTGCAACCTCAGTTGACTTCACCTTGTAAGTCTGTGGAAGCAGAGGAAACCCTCAACCTCACCAAACTCTTGATAGGAATATCACAATTCAGCCCAAACATTCGATAAAATTGAAGCCAGCATCCTGTCACCTCACAGACCGCAGACCTCTTCCCGGGCACCAATCCTCTGTGAGATTGTCTGTTCTCCCTCTGCCCTCCTGCGACACCACATTGCCGGAGTGACTTCATCTGACCATCCCAGTCCCCGGCTGGTGCAGGATTCTTCTTTGTCAAGGAAAATGGGGATCTCTGCCGCTCTGACTCAACAACCAGCTTTATAAACTGCTACCCTCTCCGCTTGATGGGCCGCACATTCAAAACACTGCCCAGAGCCCAGATCTTCACCAGACTAGATCTACAGAGCACATACAACCTGATCCACAGCCACCAGGGCATGAGTGGAAGATCGCGTTCACTATTCTTACTGGGTACTGTGAATATCTGGCCATTTCTTTTGAATTTTCCAACAGTCCAGCTGTTTTCCAAGCCTTTATCAATGAGGTCCTCTGAGACATTCTCCACAGGTATGTTTTCATCTACCTCAATGACATCCTCATCTTCTCCAAGGACCCACAAGACCACATCTGTCACATTTCGTTCAGTCCTTCAGCATCTTGAAAGCCAGCTCTACCTCAGGTTAGAGAACTGTCATTTCAGCTCCTCAGTCATTTCCTTCCTGGGCTCTGTCCTTTTCAGCATAACCGTTGCGCCAGAGAAACTGGCACTGCAATGAACAGCCCTGACCTGGCTCCCTCAAATAGCTACAGCAGTTCTTGAGCTTCTCCAAACGCCATTTTAATAGGAACTACCACCACATCGCCATTCCTCTCACCCCCCCACCACCAAATCACTTACCTCACAGAAAACCAAGACTGCTGCTTTCGAAACACTTTCCAGCAGCTCCAGACAAGCTTCATTACTGCTCCCATATGATCCCCTGGACCCTTTGTGGTAAAGGTTTATGCATCTCACTTGGGTGCTGGGGCCATCCTTTTCCAACGAGGACTGGATGGGAAGACACACCTTGTGCCATCTTCTCATGCAAGTTCAACACTATACAAAGCCATTATGGAGAAGTAGACAGAGAGCCACTCACCATTAAAAGGGCCTTGTAGGAATGGAGGTGTTGGCCGATGGGCCTTTCCTGATCTGGATTGACCATGAGAACCCGATATCCAAACAACAAACCTGCCAACTCAGCCCACATCGTGATCCCTGGGCTCTTCCTCAAACAATTCATCTTCACCATCTCCTTCTGAGCCGGGTCCAAGAACGTTGAGGCAGATGCCCTGTCACAACAGTTTGACCTAGTTGAAATGGAGATCAACCTCAGCCCATCACTCCATCCTCTCAGATCCTTGCTCCGAACATCTGGGACCTTGAGAAACAGCACAAGCCTGCTCTGGTGAACATGCCTGACAATTGCCTTCACATGACAGTGGCCGTGCACTCTGAGACACACCAGTGGGTCCACTCCCCACAATCCAAGTGCACAATGGACTCTGCATATTCTGTGACGCCAGTTCTAGTAGCCCACCATGATCGCAGATGCATTTCAGTTTGATGCTGCCTGCCCTTACTGAGTCTAATCCAGTTCCTCCAACAGTGGCCCCCAGGGCTCCTGCAGCCATTACCAGTCCCTCAATGCCTATGGTCCCACTTCGCTAAGGATTTCATCAGGGGTTTGCCTCTTTCTGATGGGACCACAGTGATCATGACAGTGGTGGGCTGGTTCTCCAAGGTGGCCCACTTCATTACCCTCCCCAAACTTCTGTCAGCTGCTGAAATGATGGATCGGGTTCTCCAGCATGTACTTCCCCTCCACGGTTGCCCTCAGAACAGTGTGTCAGGCCAGGGCCCACAGTTTGTCTCTCGCTTCAGCTGAGCCTTCTCTCTGTCCTCTGCACCTCAGTGAATTTGTCCTCTGGCTATCATCCACAGACAAACATTCACTATGGAAGAGCCAGTCAGCAAGTGGAGAGGTTGCTGCGACCCTTCACCAGCACAAACTCTTCCACATGAGAGAAGTATTGGCTCTGGGATGAACTGTTCCTTAGCCTAAACACTTCCTCTGCCATGGGTATGTCACAACTGCAAGTGCTTCATGGCGAATAAGCTCTGTTGTTCCCCATGCAGGAGCCAACAGTGGAGGTTCTATCCGCTGGAGCCTGGTTTGCCACTGCTAAACAGCTTGGACAAGGTCACAGAGGGGTATCCTTGCTGACAATAGTGCCTATTGCCACCTGGACTGACTGTCCACCTTGAAATCTACCCCTGGGCACTGACTCCCATAAGCTGTCACCCAGTTCCTTGGTGCCTTCAAGATCACCCATTGCCTCAGTCCAGTCACTTACCATCTCTAGTTGTCACCATCCCTCAGGATCACACCTACCTTCCATATGTCCTGACTCAAGCCCATTGTCCATGGACCTCCAGTCATCAAACCTGAACCTCCAGGACCTCCTGGAAGGTGGTCCAGTGTATAATATTTGCTGGTTTATGGATTCACATCGCAATGATGAGCTGTGCAGTATCAGGTTGACTAAGAAAGGTACTGAAGGAGAGGTCTTGGGTGCCATCCGGTGTCATCTTGGATCCATCACTGATCAAGGAGTTCCACCAGACCCTCTGGATCACCCTGGGTCACAGGGTGGGGAGTTACTGTCAGGTCTACACAGGTAGGTTCCTCTCACCCTCCACCCACCTAACAGGAATCACCTGCCACTCATTTCCAACTCATCACCTGCAGCCTATTTAAACCCTGCTCCCATCCACAATCCTTGTTCACCCGTCATACCAGCCAGCCTGAACAAATGGCTCCTAGCCTTCAGTTACCTTGTTGCCTATTGTATTTAGTACCTGTTCTCTCCAGTTTTGGGGCCCCATGTGGCTTATTATTTTGCAGTTTATTGTGAAAGTTATCTCTCACCACTAAATTGTCTCCGATGTTCTGCTTTTGGTCCAAGCCTTCTCTACACTTCCTGACAAAAACTGTGTAGGATACAGCGGACGTGCTGGAGTTTGGGTAATTTTCCCAAATACAAGATCCATTTCCCTTGAGTCAGCTGGTTAAAGGGAGCACCAACAATGTTGTTCCTAAACTCTAAGATTCATACAGGATAGGAGAAGACACATTGTGACAGGGAACCAGTTCTCACAGTCTTTTCAAAAAAGAAATGAATTAGCCACCTGGTGTAGCCAGTCCTTCCAAGCTGAAAACATAAATGTTTCCAAGCTATGAGGACAGTCGAGCATGCTCAGCCCTCACATCCTGGAAATGATTGCTTCCACAACGATGGGAGAATATTATCATCTATGGGGATGATGAGTGGAATGTCAGACCTGCCTTTGTCGAGCAAGGACCAAACTCAGTGGTCAACATTCATTCATTCATACCCTCACTGACACCGGGCACAGTGCAGTCGGATCTCTCACTGCAGAACGTCGTTCAGCCACGTGGTGGTGAATCACTTCAATGTGTTGCTGTTGAATCCCGTGGAGACACAGTCATTTACAATGATTGATGGTGAGGGGTTTAGGAGTTATGGGGAGAAGTCAGGAGGATGGGGTAGAAGAAAAATCGGTTCTGATTGAAAAGTAGCACAGACTTAATGGGTTAACTGGCCTAATTCTGCTACAATATCTCGTTGTCTTAAATTAACAGTTTAAATAGTTGGATGCCACAGAGATTAGTAACAGGCCTCAACTAGTCACATTCAGGCCTTAGTGAAGGAATTAAGTGTAACTTATGGAAATTTTTCTATCACACGTGTCCACAAGGTGTAAAGACACAAAATATCTGTGATAGGATGAAGAGAGATTGAAACAGCGGATGAAAAGAAAGCAAATAAAAAATAATGTGAGGAAATTATACACTTGGTGAGAGGAACAGCAAAACAAAACATTATTTTAATGAAGGTGATTAAATATCTGTGCTTAGAAAAAATCTGAAAGAAATATACAAAGTGAACAGGCAAGTATTAAGGAGATTAACTGAAATGATGCCAATTGTTGCCAAACTGTCCAGTTGTCTGTCTACAATTTAGCCTTGTTATTTAAAACAGGGTCTACCTGCCTTAGACGTGCTGAGGTAAAGCTTAATTTAATTGATTTCTGGAATGAAGGAGTTGTCTTAAAGAAAAGTAAATCAGAATAAGTTTGTCCTTTCTGAAGCTTTGAAGAATTAACGGGGCTCTGATGAAACGATATAGATGCTGAAAACTGGTTTAGTGTAGGGAACACCACCTCAGGAAGAGGGGGTGGCTATTTTAAATAAGGAGGAATTTCATCTGAGGTTTGTGAACTATCGTAATCTGCAGCAGTTAGATAATTCAGTACAATCAATCTTGAAACAATCAGATTTTTGGATTACAGGGGAATCAAAATTTGTGTGATTAGGCAGATGGTGCTGGGTAGAAGGAATAATTTTCTAGTCCATCCTTTCGTTAAATGTCTCTTTCACATTTATCCTATACAAGTTAACCCAAAGTTAGCTACTTAAATACCCAATAACTGAATAAATATTTCACAATTCGCATTGAGTTTGCATAATTTCCTTTTTTAACTTGAAAATGCTTCTGAAATGTTGAAAATATTTTGTGTTCAGTGCTTCAGGATCAGAATCAGGTTTATATCACTGCTGCAGATGAGGTGAATTGGGTTGTTACTTGCACCACTTCCTTGATGGTAACTAGCATAGGGCACGTCCTGGGTGGTGTGGGTGCTCAGTGATGGATGCTGACTCCTTGAGGCACTCCCTGTTGCAGTTGCCCACGATGGTGGGGAGGGCTTGCTTGTGATGGAGCTCTCTGAATCTACAACCTACTGCAGCCTCTGTTGATCAGTCTGAATCTACAACCCTTTACAGCCTCTGTCGATCAGTCTGAATCTACAACCTACTGCAGCCTCTGTCGATCCGTCCGAATCTACAACCCCTTACAGACTCTGTCGATCCACCTGAATCTACAACACTTTACAGCTTCTGTCGATCTGTCTGAATCTACAAACCCCTGCAGCCTCTGTCGATCCATCTGAATCTACAACCCTTTAAAGCCTCTGTCGACCCGTCTGAATTGACCCTTACAGCCTCTGTCGATCCGTCTGAATCTACAACCCATTGCAGCCTCTGTCGATCTGTCTGAATCTACATCCCTTTACAGCCTCCGTCGATCCGTCTGAATCCACAACCCCTTAGAGTCTCTGTCGATCTGTCTGAATCTACAACCCAGCAGCCTCTTTCGATCCGTCTGAAACTACCACACTTTACAGCCTCTGTCGATCTGTCTGAGGCTACAACCCCTTACAGCCTCTGTCGTTCCCTTTGAATCTACAACCCTTTACAGCCTCTGTCGATCCGTCAGAATCTACAAACTTTTACAGCCTCTGTCGATCTGTCTGAATTGACAACCCTTTACAGCCTCTGTCGATCTGCCTGAATCGACAAACCCTTACAGCCTCTGTCCATCCATCTGAATCTACAACCCTTTACAGCCTCTGTCGATCCGTCTGAATCTACAACTCTTTACAGCCTCTGTCGATCCATCTGAATCTACAACCTGTTAAAGCCTCTGTCAATCCGTCTGAATCTACAACTCCTTACAGCCTCTGTAGATCCGTCTGAATCTACAACACTTTACAGTCTCTGTCGATCCGCCTGAATCTACAACCCTTTACAGCCTCTGTCGATCAGTCTGAATCTACAAACCTCTACAGCCTCTGTAGATCCATCTGAATCTATAACTCCTTACAGCCTCTGTGGATACGTCTGAGCCTACAAACCTTTACAGCCTCTGTCGTTCCGTCTGAATCTATAACCCCTTGCAACCTCTGTCGAAACGTCTGAACCTACAACCCTTTACAGTTTCTCTCGATCTGTCTGATTCTACAACCCAACAGCCTCTGTCAATCAGTCTAAATCTACAACCTTTTACAGCTTGTGTTGATCTGTCTGAATCTACGACCACTTACTGCATCTGTCAATCCGTCTGGATCTACAATCATTTACAGCCTCTGTCAATCCGTCTGAATCTACAACCCTTTACAGCCTCTGTCGATCTGTCTGAATCTACAACTCTTTACAGCCTCTGTCGATCCATCTGAATCTACAACCTGTTAAAGCCTCTGTCAATCCGTCTGAATCTACAACTCCTTACAGCCTCTGTAGATCCGTCTGAATCTACAACACTTTACAGTCTCTGTCGATCCGCCTGAATCTACAGCCCGTTACAGCCTCTGTCCATACGTCTGAATTTCAACCCGTTACAGCCCCTGTCGATCTGTCTGAATATACAACCCTTTACAGCCTCTGGCGATCCGTCTGAATCTACAACCCTTACAGCGTCTGTCGATCCGTCTGAATCTACAACCCTTTACAGCCTCTGTCGATCTGTCTGAATCTAGAACTCCTTACAGCCTCTGTTGATCTGTCTGAATCTGGAACCCCTTACAGCATCTGTCAGTCCATCTGAATCTACATTCCTTACAGCCTTTGTCGACCTGTCTGAATCGACAACCCTTTAAAGTCTCTGAGGAACTGTCTGAAACTACAACCCTTTACAGCCTCTGCCTATCCGACTAAATCTACAACCCTTTACAGCCTCTATTGATCTGTCTGAATCTACAACCACTTACAACATCTATCAATTCATCTGAATCTACAACACCTTACAGCCTCTGTCGATCTGTCGGAATCTACATCCCCATACAGAGTCTGTCGATCTGTCTGAATCTACAACCCTTTACAGCCTCTATCAATCCGCCTGAATCTACAACCCTTTACAGCCTTTGTTGATCCATCTGAATTTACAACCCCTTACAGCCTCTGTCCATCAGTCTGAATCTACAACCCTTTACAGCCTGTGTTGATCTGTCTGAATCTACGACCACTTACTGCATCTGTCAATCTGACTGAATCTACAACCCCTTACAGCCTCTGTCGATCCGTCTGAGTCTACAAATCTTTAAAGCCTCTGTCGATTTGTCTGAATCTACAACCACTTACAGCCTCTGTCGATCTGTCTGAATCTACAACCCCCTGCAGCCTCTGTCGATCCATCGAATTTACAACCCCTTACAGCCTCTGTCGATCAGTCTGAATGTACAACCCTTTACAGCCTCTGACGATCCGTCTGAATCTACAACCCTTACAGCCTCTGTAGACCAGTCTGAATCGAGAACCCCTTACAGACTCTGTCAATCTGACTGAATCTACAACCCTTTAGAGCCTCTGTCGATGCGTCTGAATTTACAAATATCTGCAGCCTCTGTCGATCCATCTGAATCTACAACCCTTTACCGCCACTGTCGATCTGTCTGAATCTACAACCCTTTACAGCCTCTGTCGATCTGTCTGAATCTGCAAACCCTTACAGACTCTGTCGACTGTCTGAGTCTACAAATCTTTACAGCCTCTGTCGATCAGTCAGAATCTACAACTCCTTACAGGCTCTGTAGATCCGTCTGAAACTACAACCTATTACAGCCTCTGTCGATCTGTCTGACTCTACAACCACTTACAGCACCTGTTGATCCCTTTCAATCTACAAACCTTTAGAGCCTCTGTTGATCCGTCTGAATTTACAACCCGTTACAGCCTCTGTCAATCTGTCTGAATGTACAACCCTTTACAGCCTCTGCCGATCTGTCTGAATCAACAAACCTTTAAAGTCTCTGTCGACCTGCCTGAATCTAGCACACAGAAGCCTCTGTCGACCCGCATTAATCTACAGCCCGTTACAGCCTCTGTCCATCCGTCTGAATTTACAACCCGTTACAGCCTCTGTATATCCGTCTGAATCTACAACCTATTACAGCTTCTGTCGATCTGTCTGACTCTACAACCATTTACAGCCCCTATCGATTCCTTTCAATCTACAACACTTTAGAGCCTCTGTTGATTCGTCTGAATCAACTACCCTTTATAGTCTCTGTCGACCTGTCTGAATCTAGCACACAGCAGCCTCTGTCAATCTGTCCGAATCTACAACCCTTTACGCCTCTGTCGATCCGTCTGAATTTACATTCCTTACAGCCTCCGTCAATCCGTCTGAATCTACAACCCTTTACAGCCTCTGTCGATCAGTCTGAATCTACAACTCCTTACAGGCTCTGTAGATCCGTCTGAATGTACAACCTATTACAGCCTCTGTCGATCTGTCTGACTCTACAACCACTTACAGCCCCTATCGATCCCTTTCAATCTACAACCCTTTAGAGCCTCTGTTGATCCGTCTGAATAAACAACCCTTTAAAGTCTCTGTCGACCTGTCTGAATCTTGCACACAGCAGACTCTATCGATCCGCGTGAATCTACAGACCGTTACAGCCTCTGTCCATCCGTCTGAATTTACAACCCGTTACAGCCTCTGTCAATCTGTCTGAATGAACAACCCTTTACAGCCTCTGTCGACCCGTCTGAATCTAGAACCCTTACTGCCTCTGTCGATCTGTCTGAATCTACATTCCTTACAGCCTCTGTCAATCCGTCTGAATCTACAACCCTTCACAGCCTCGGTCGATCAGTCTGAATCTACAACCCGTTACAGCCTCTGTCAATCTGTCTGAATGTACAACCCTTTACAGCCTCTGGCGATCCGTCTGAATCTACAACCCTTACTGCCTCTGTCGATCTGTCTGAATCTATAACGCTTTACAGTCTCTGTTGATATGGCTGAATCTACACCCCTTTACAGCCTTTGTTGATCCATCTGAACTTACAACCCCTTACAGCCTCTGTTGATATGTCTGAATCTACAACCCTTTACAGCCTCTTTAGACCCGTCTGAATCGACAACCCCTTAACGCCTCTGTCGATCCGTCTGAATCTACAACCCCTTACAGCCTCTGTCAATCTGACTGAATCTACAACCCTTTACAGCTTCTGTCGATCCGTCTGAGTCTACAAGCCTTTACAGTCTCTGTCTATCCGCCTGAATCTACAACCCTGCAGCCTCTGTCGATCCATCGAAATTACAACACCTTACAGCCTCTGTCGATCCGTCTGAATCTACAAACCTTTACAGCCTCTGTAGATCCGTCTGAATCCAGAACTCCTTACAGCCTCTGTAGATCCGTCTGAATCCACAACTCCTTACAGCCTCTGTCGATCTGTCTGAATCTACAAATCCCTGCAGCCTCTGTCGATCTGTCTGAATCTACAACCCCTTACAGCCTCTGTCAATCTGTCTGAATCTACATCCCCATACAGAGTCTGTCGATCTGTCTGAATCTACAACCCTTTACAGCCTCTATCAATCCGCCTGAATCTACAACCCTTTACAGCCTTTGTTGATCCATCTGAATTTACAACCCCTTACAGCCTCTGTCGATCCGTCTGAATCTACAACCCCTTACAGCCTCTGTCCATCAGTCTGAATCTACAACCCTTTACAGCCTGTGTTGATCTGTCTGAATCTACGACCACTTACTGCATCTGTCAATCTGACTGAATCTACAACCCTTTACAGCCTCTGTCGATCCGTCTGAGTCTACAAATCTTTAAAGCCTCTGTCGATTTGTCTGAATCTACAACCACTTACAGCCTCTGTCGATCTGTCTGAATCTACAACCCCCTGCAGCCTCTGTCGATCCATCGAATTTACAACCCCTTACAGCCTCTGTCGATCAGTCTGAATGTACAACCCTTTACAGCCTCTGACGATCCGTCTGAATCTACAACCCTTACAGCCTCTGTAGACCAGTCTGAATCGAGAACCCCTTACAGACTCTGTCAACCTGACTGAATCTACAACCCTTTAGAGCCTCTGTCGATCCATCTGAATTTACAAATATCTGCAGCCTCTGTCGATCCATCTGAATCTACAACCCTTTAAGGCCTCTGTCGATCTGTCTGAATCTACAACCCTTCACAGCCTCTGTCGATCCGTCTGAATCTACAACACTTTAAAGTCTCTGTCTATCCGCCTGAATCTATAACCTTGCAGCCTCTGTCGATCCCTCTGGATCTACAACTCCTTACAGTCTCTGTCAATCTGTCTGAATCTACAACCCTTTACAGCCTCTGTCGATCAGTCAGAATCTACAACTCCTTACAGGCTCTGTAGATCCGTCTGAAACTACAACCTATTACAGCCTCTGTCGATCTGTCTGACTCTACAACCACTTACAGCACCTATTGATCCCTTTCAATCTACAAACCTTTAGAGCCTCTGTTGATCCGTCTGAATTTACAACCCGTTACAGCCTCTGTCAACCTGTCTGAATGTACAACCCTTTACAGCCTCTGGCGATCTGTCTGAATCAACAACCCTTTAAAGTCTCTGTCGACCTGCCTGAATCTAGCACACAGAAGCCTCTGTCGACCCGCATTAATCTACAGCCCGTTACAGCCTCTGTCCATCCGTCTGAATTTACAACCCGTTACAGCCTCTGTATATCCGTCTGAATCTACAACCTATTACAGCTTCTGTCGATCTGTCTGACTCTACAACCATTTACAGCCCCTATCGATTCCTTTCAATCTACAACACTTTAGAGCCTCTGTTGATTCGTCTGAATCAACTACCCTTTATAGTCTCTGTCGACCTGTCTGAATCTAGCACACAGCAGCCTCTGTCAATCTGTCCGAATCTACAACCCTTTACGCCTCTGTCGATCCGTCTGAATTTACATTCCTTACAGCCTCTGTCAATCCGTCTGAATCTACAACCCTTTACAGCCTCTGTCGATCAGTCTGAATCTACAACTCCTTACAGGCTCTGTAGATCCGTCTGAATGTACAACCTATTACAGCCTCTGTCGATCTGTCTGACTCTACAACCACTTACAGCCCCTATCGATCCCTTTCAATCTACAACCCTTTAGAGCCTCTGTTGATCCGTCTGAATAAACAACCCTTTAAAGTCTCTGTCGACCTGTCTGAATCTTGCACACAGCAGACTCTGTCGATCCGCGTGAATCTACAGACCGTTACAGCCTCTGTCCATCCGTCTGAATTTACAACCCGTTACAGCCTCTGTCAATCTGTCTGAATGAACAACCCTTTACAGCCTCTGTCGACCCGTCTGAATCTACATTCCTTACAGCCTCTGTCAATCCGTCTGAATCTACAACCCTTCACAGCCTCGGTCGATCAGTCTGAATCTACAACCCGTTACACCCTCTGTCAATCTGTCTGAATGTACAACCCCCTGCAGCCTCTGTCGATCCATCGAATTTACAACCCCTTACAGCCTCTGTCGATCAGTCTGAATGTACAACCCTTTACAGCCTCTGACGATCCGTCTGAATCTACAACCCTCACAGCCTCTGTAGACCAGTCTGAATCGAGAACCCCTTACAGACTCTGTCAATCTGACTGAATCTACAACCCTTTAGAGCCTCTGTCGATCCGTCTGAATTTACAAATATCTGCAGCCTCTGTCGATCCATCTGAATCTACAACCCTTTAAGGCCTCTGTCGATCTGTCTGAATCTACAACCCTTTACAGCCTCTGTCGATCTGTCTGAATCTACAAACCCTTACAGACTCTGTCGACTGTCTGAGTCTACAAATCTTTACAGCCTCTGTCGATCCGTCTGAATCTACAACCCGTTACAGCCTCTGTCGATCTATCTGAATCTACAGCCCCTTACAGCCTCTGTCGATCTGTCTGAATCTACAACCCTTTACAGCCTCTGTCGATCAGTCAGAATCTACAACTCCTTACAGGCTCTGTAGATCCGTCTGAAACTACAACCTATTACAGCCTCTGTCAATCTGTCTGACTCTACAACCACTTACAGCACCTATTGATCCCTTTCAATCTACAAACCTTTAGAGCCTCTGTTGATCCGTCTGAATTTACAACCCGTTACAGCCTCTGTCAATCTGTCTGAATGTACAACCCTTTACAGCCTCTGGCGATCTGTCTGAATCAACAACCCTTTAAAGTCTCTGTCGACCTGTCTGAATCTAGCACACAGAAGCCTCTGTCGACCCGCATTAATCTACAGCCCGTTACAGCCTCTGTCCATCCGTCTGAATTTACAACCTTTTACAGCCTCTGTATATCCGTCTGAATCTACAACCTATTACAGCTTCTGTCGATCTGTCTGACTCTACAACCATTTACAGCCCCTATCGATTCCTTTCAATCTACAACACTTTAGAGCCTCTGTTGATTCGTCTGAATCAACTACCCTTTATAGTCTCTGTCGACCTGTCTGAATCTAGCACACAGCAGCCTCTGTCAATCTGTCCGAATCTACAACCCTTTACGCCTCTGTCGATCCGTCTGAATTTACATTCCTTACAGCCTCTGTCAATCCGTCTGAATCTACAACCCTTTACAGCCTCTGTCGATCAGTCTGAATCCACAACTCCTTACAGGCTCTGTAGATCCGTCTGAATGTACAACCTATTACAGCCTCTGTCGATCTGTCTGACTCTACAACCACTTACAGCCCCTATCGATCCCTTTCAATCTACAACCCTTTAGAGCCTCTGTTGATCCGTCTGAATAAACAACCCTTTAAAGTCTCTGTCGACCTGTCTGAATCTTGCACACAGCAGACTCTATCGATCCGCGTGAATCTACAGACCGTTACAGCCTCTGTCCATCCGTCTGAATTTACAACCCGTTACAGCCTCTGTCAATCTGTCTGAATGAACAACCCTTTACAGCCTCTGTCGACCCGTCTGAATCTAGAACCCTTACTGCCTCTGTCGATCTGTCTGAATCTACATTCCTTACAGCCTCTGTCAATCCGTCTGAATCTACAACCCTTCACAGCCTCGGTCGATCAGTCTGAATCTACAACCCGTTACAGCCTCTGTCAATCTGTCTGAATGTACAACCCTTTACAGCCTCTGGCGATCCGTCTGAATCTACAACCCTTACTGCCTCTGTCGATCTGTCTGAATCTATAACGCTTTACAGTCTCTGTTGATATGGCTGAATCTACACCCCTTTACAGCCTTTGTTGATCCATCTGAACTTACAACCCCTTACAGCCTCTGTTGATATGTCTGAATCTACAACCCTTTACAGCCTCTTTAGACCCGTCTGAATCGACAACCCCTTAACGCCTCTGTCGATCCGTCTGAATCTACAACCCCTTACAGCCTCTGTCAATCTGACTGAATCTACAACCCTTTACAGCTTCTGTCGATCCGTCTGAGTCTACAAGCCTTTACAGTCTCTGTCTATCCGCCTGAATCTACAACCCTGCAGCCTCTGTCGATCCATCGAAATTACAACACCTTACAGCCTCTGTCGATCCGTCTGAATCTACAAACCTTTACAGCCTCTGTAGATCCGTCTGAATCCAGAACTCCTTACAGCCTCTGTAGATCCGTCTGAATCCACAACTCCTTACAGCCTCTGTCGATCTGTCTGAATCTACAAATCCCTGCAGCCTCTGTCGATCTGTCTGAATCTACAACCCCTTACAGCCTCTGTCAATCTGTCTGAATCTACATCCCCATACAGAGTCTGTCGATCTGTCTGAATCTACAACCCTTTACAGCCTCTATCAATCCGCCTGAATCTACAACCCTTTACAGCCTTTGTTGATCCATCTGAATTTACAACCCCTTACAGCCTCTGTCGATCCGTCTGAATCTACAACCCCTTACAGCCTCTGTCCATCAGTCTGAATCTACAACCCTTTACAGCCTGTGTTGATCTGTCTGAATCTACGACCACTTACTGCATCTGTCAATCTGACTGAATCTACAACCCTTTACAGCCTCTGTCGATCCGTCTGAGTCTACAAATCTTTAAAGCCTCTGTCGATTTGTCTGAATCTACAACCACTTACAGCCTCTGTCGATCTGTCTGAATCTACAACCCCCTGCAGCCTCTGTCGATCCATCGAATTTACAACCCCTTACAGCCTCTGTCGATCAGTCTGAATGTACAACCCTTTACAGCCTCTGACGATCCATCTGAATCTACAACCCTTACAGCCTCTGTAGACCAGTCTGAATCGAGAACCCCTTACAGACTCTGTCAACCTGACTGAATCTACAACCCTTTAGAGCCTCTGTCGATCCATCTGAATTTACAAATATCTGCAGCCTCTGTCGATCCATCTGAATCTACAACCCTTTAAGGCCTCTGTCGATCTGTCTGAATCTACAACCCTTTACAGCCTCTGTCGATCCGTCTGAATCTACAACCCGTTACAGCCTCTGTCGATCCATCGAATTTACAACCCCTTACAGCCTCTGTCGATCAGTCTGAATGTACAACCCTTTACAGCCTCTGACGATCCATCTGAATCTACAACCCTTACAGCCTCTGTAGACCAGTCTGAATCGAGAACCCCTTACAGACTCTGTCAACCTGACTGAATCTACAACCCTTTAGAGCCTCTGTCGATCCATCTGAATTTACAAATATCTGCAGCCTCTGTCGATCCATCTGAATCTACAACCCTTTAAGGCCTCTGTCGATCTGTCTGAATCTACAACCCTTTACAGCCTCTGTCGATCCGTCTGAATCTACAACCCGTTACAGCCTCTGTCGATCTATCTGAATCTACAGCCCCTTACAGCCTCTGTCGATCCGTCTGAATCTACAACACTTTAAAGTCTCTGTCTATCCGCCTGAATCTATAACCTTGCAGCCTCTGTCGATCCCTCTGGATCTACAACTCCTTACAGCCTCTGTCAATCTGTCTGAATCTACAACCCTTTACAGCCTCTGTCGATCAGTCAGAATCTACAACTCCTTACAGGCTCTGTAGATCCGTCTGAAACTACAACCTATTACAGCCTCTGTCGATCTGTCTGACTCTACAACCACTTACAGCACCTATTGATCCCTTTCAATCTACAAACCTTTAGAGCCTCTGTTGATCCGTCTGAATTTACAACCCGTTACAGCCTCTGTCAATCTGTCTGAATGTACAACCCTTTACAGCCTCTGGCGATCTGTCTGAATCAACAACCCTTTAAAGTCTCTGTCGACCTGCCTGAATCTAGCACACAGAAGCCTCTGTCGACCCGCATTAATCTACAGCCCGTTACAGCCTCTGTCCATCCGTCTGAATTTACAACCCGTTACAGCCTCTGTATATCCGTCTGAATCTACAACCTATTACAGCTTCTGTCGATCTGTCTGACTCTACAACCATTTACAGCCCCTATCGATTCCTTTCAATCTACAACACTTTAGAGCCTCTGTTGATTCGTCTGAATCAACTACCCTTTATAGTCTCTGTCGACCTGTCTGAATCTAGCACACAGCAGCCTCTGTCAATCTGTCCGAATCTACAACCCTTTACGCCTCTGTCGATCCGTCTGAATTTACATTCCTTACAGCCTCTGTCAATCCGTCTGAATCTACAACCCTTTACAGCCTCTGTCGATCAGTCTGAATCTACAACTCCTTACAGGCTCTGTAGATCCGTCTGAATGTACAACCTATTACAGCCTCTGTCGATCTGTCTGACTCTACAACCACTTACAGCCCCTATCGATCCCTTTCAATCTACAACCCTTTAGAGCCTCTGTTGATCCGTCTGAATAAACAACCCTTTAAAGTCTCTGTCGACCTGTCTGAATCTTGCACACAGCAGACTCTGTCGAACCGCGTGAATCTACAGACCGTTACAGCCTCTGTCCATCCGTCTGAATTTACAACCCGTTACAGCCTCTGTCAATCTGTCTGAATGAACAACCCTTTACAGCCTCTGTCGACCCGTCTGAATCTACAACCCTTACTGCCTCTGTCGATCTGTCCGAATCTACAACCCTTTACAGCCTCTGTCGACCCGTCTGAATCCAGAACCCCTTACAGCATCTGTTGATCTGTCTGAATCTACATTCCTTACAGCCTCTGTCAATCCGTCTGAATCTACAACCCTTCACAGCCTCGGTCGATCAGTCTGAATCTACAACCCGTTACAGCCTCTGTCAATCTGTCTGAATGTACAACCCCCTGCAGCCTCTGTCGATCCATCGAATTTACAACCCCTTACAGCCTCTGTCGATCAGTCTGAATGTACAACCCTTTACAGCCTCTGACGATCCGTCTGAATCTACAACCCTCACAGCCTCTGTAGACCAGTCTGAATCGAGAACCCCTTACAGACTCTGTCAATCTGACTGAATCTACAACCTTTTAGAGCCTCTGTCGATCCGTCTGAATTTACAACCCTTTAAGGCCTCTGTCGATCTGTCTGAATCTACAACCCTTTACAGCCTCTGTCGATCTGTCTGAATCTACAAACCCTTACAGACTCTGTCGACTGTCTGAGTCTACAAATCTTTACAGCCTCTGTCGATCCGTCTGAATCTACAACCCGTTACAGCCTCTGTCGATCTATCTGAATCTACAGCCCCTTACAACCTCTGTCGATCTGTCTGAATCTACAACCCTTTACAGCCTCTGTCGATCAGTCAGAATCTACAACTCCTTACAGGCTCTGTAGATCCGTCTGAAACTACAACCTATTACAGCCTCTGTCAATCTGTCTGACTCTACAACCACTTACAGCACCTATTGATCCCTTTCAATCTACAAACCTTTAGAGCCTCTGTTGATCCGTCTGAATTTACAACCCGTTACAGCCTCTGTCAATCTGTCTGAATGTACAACCCTTTACAGCCTCTGGCGATCTATCTGAATCAACAACCCTTTAAAGTCTCTGTCGACCTGTCTGAATCTAGCACACAGAAGCCTCTGTCGACCCGCATTAATCTACAGCCCGTTACAGCCTCTGTCCATCCGTCTGAATTTACAACCTTTTACAGCCTCTGTATATCCGTCTGAATCTACAACCTATTACAGCTTCTGTCGATCTGTCTGACTCTACAACCATTTACAGCCCCTATCGATTCCTTTCAATCTACAACACTTTAGAGCCTCTGTTGATTCGTCTGAATCAACTACCCTTTATAGTCTCTGTCGACCTGTCTGAATCTAGCACACAGCAGCCTCTGTCAATCTGTCCGAATCTACAACCCTTTACGCCTCTGTCGATCCGTCTGAATTTACATTCCTTACAGCCTCTGTCAATCCGTCTGAATCTACAACCCTTTACAGCCTCTGTCGATCAGTCTGAATCTACAACTCCTTACAGGCTCTGTAGATCCGTCTGAATGTACAACCTATTACAGCCCCTGTCGATCTGTCTGACTCTACAACCACTTACAGCCCCTATCGATCCCTTTCAATCTACAACCCTTTAGAGCCTCTGTTGATCCGTCTGAATAAACAACCCTTTAAAGTCTCTGTCGACCTGTCTGAATCTTGCACACAGCAGACTCTGTCGATCCGCGTGAATCTACAGACCGTTACAGCCTCTGTCCATCCGTCTGAATTTACAACCCGTTACAGCCTCTGTCAATCTGTCTGAATGAACAACCCTTTACAGCCTCTGTCGACCCGTCTGAATCTACAACCCTTACTGCCTCTGTCGATCTGTCCGAATCTACAACCCTTTACAGCCTCTGTCGACCCGTCTGAATCCAGAACCCCTTACAGCATCTGTTGATCTGTCTGAATCTACATTCCTTACAGCCTCTGTCAATCCGTCTGAATCTACAACCCTTCACAGCCTCGGTCTATCAGTCTGAATCTACAACCCGTTACAGCCTCTGTCAATCTGTCTGAATGTACAACCCTTTACAGCCTCTGGCGATCCGTCTGAATCTACAACCCTTACTGCCTCTGTCGATCTGTCTGAATCTATAACGCTTTACAGTCTCTGTTGATATGGCTGAATCTACACCCCTTTACAGCCTTTGTTGATCCATCTGAACTTACAACCCTTACAGCCTCTGTTGATATGTCTGAATCTAGAACCCTTTACAGCCTCTTTAGACCCGTCTGAATCGACAACCCCTTAACGCCTCTGTCGATCCGTCTGAATCTACAACCCCTTACAGCCTCTGTCAATCTGACTGAATCTACAACCCTTTACAGCCTCTGTCGATCCGTCTGAGTCTACAAGTCTTTACAGTCTCTGTCTATCCGCCTGAATCTACAACCCTGCAGCCTCTGTCGATCCATCGAAATTACAACACCTTACAGCCTCTGTCGATCCGTCTGAATCTACAAACCTTTACAGCCTCTGTAGATCCGTCTGAATCCAGAACTCCTTACAGCTTCTGTAGATCCGACTGAATCCACAACTCCTTACAGCCTCTGTCGATCTGTCTGAATCTACAAATCCCTGCAGCCTCTGTCGATCCGTCTGAATCTACAACCCCTAACAGCCTCTGTCGATCTGTCTGAATCTACATCCCCATACAGAGTCTGTCGATCTGTCTGAATCTACAACCCTTTACAGCCTCTATCAATCCGCCTGAATCTACAACCCTTTACAGCCTTTGTTGATCCATCTGAATTGACAACCCCATACAGCCTCTGTCGATATGTCTGAATCTACAACCCTTTACAGCCTCTGTAGACCCGTCTGAATCGACAACCCCTTACAGCCTCTGTCGTTCTGTCTGAATCTACAAACTATTACAGCCTCTGTCGATCTGTCTGACTCTACAACCATTTACAGCCCCTACTGATCCCTTTGAAACTACAACCCTTTAGAGCCTCTGTTGATCCGTCTGAATAAACAACCCTTTAAAGTCTCTGTCGACCTGTCTGAATCTTGCACACAGCAGACTCTGTCGATCCGCGTGAATCTACAGACCGTTACAGCCTCTGTCCATCCGTCTGAATTTACAACCCGTTACAGCCTCTGTCAATCTGTCTGAATGAACAACCCTTTACAGCCTCTGTCGACCCGTCTGAATCTACAACCCTTACTGCCTCTGTCGATCTGTCCGAATCTACAACCCTTTACAGCCTCTGTCGACCCGTCTGAATCCAGAACCCCTTACAGCATCTGTTGATCTGTCTGAATCTACATTCCTTACAGCCTCTGTCAATCCGTCTGAATCTACAACCCTTCACAGCCTCGGTCGATCAGTCTGAATCAACAACCCGTTACAGCCTCTGTCAATCTGTCTGAATGTACAACCCCCTGCAGCCTCTGTCGATCCATCGAATTTACAACCCCTTACAGCCTCTGTCGATCAGTCTGAATGTACAACCCTTTACAGCCTCTGACGATCCGTCTGAATCTACAACCCTCACAGCCTCTGTAGACCAGTCTGAATCGAGAACCCCTTACAGACTCTGTCAATCTGACTGAATCTACAACCCTTTAGAGCCTCTGTCGATCCGTCTGAATTTACAACCCTTTAAGGCCTCTGTCGATCTGTCTGAATCTACAACCCTTTACAGCCTCTGTCGATCTGTCTGAATCTACAAACCCTTACAGACTCTGTCGACTGTCTGAGTCTACAAATCTTTACAGCCTCTGTCGATCCGTCTGAATCTACAACCCGTTACAGCCTCTGTCGATCTATCTGAATCTACAGCCCCTTACAGCCTCTGTCGATCTGTCTGAATCTACAACCCTTTACAGCCTCTGTCGATCAGTCAGAATCTACAACTCCTTACAGGCTCTGTAGATCCGTCTGAAACTACAACCTATTACAGCCTCTGTCAATCTGTCTGACTCTACAACCACTTACAGCACCTATTGATCCCTTTCAATCTACAAACCTTTAGAGCCTCTGTTGATCCGTCTGAATTTACAACCCGTTACAGCCTCTGTCAATCTGTCTGAATGTACAACCCTTTACAGCCTCTGGCGATCTATCTGAATCAACAACCCTTTAAAGTCTCTGTCGACCTGTCTGAATCTAGCACACAGAAGCCTCTGTCGACCCGCATTAATCTACAGCCCGTTACAGCCTCTGTCCATCCGTCTGAATTTACAACCTTTTACAGCCTCTGTATATCCGTCTGAATCTACAACCTATTACAGCTTCTGTCGATCTGTCTGACTCTACAACCATTTACAGCCCCTATCGATTCCTTTCAATCTACAACACTTTAGAGCCTCTGTTGATTCGTCTGAATCAACTACCCTTTATAGTCTCTGTCGACCTGTCTGAATCTAGCACACAGCAGCCTCTGTCAATCTGTCCGAATCTACAACCCTTTACGCCTCTGTCGATCCGTCTGAATTTACATTCCTTACAGCCTCTGTCAATCCGTCTGAATCTACAACCCTTTACAGCCTCTGTCGATCAGTCTGAATCTACAACTCCTTACAGGCTCTGTAGATCCGTCTGAATGTACAACCTATTACAGCCCCTGTCGATCTGTCTGACTCTACAACCACTTACAGCCCCTATCGATCCCTTTCAATCTACAACCCTTTAGAGCCTCTGTTGATCCGTCTGAATAAACAACCCTTTAAAGTCTCTGTCGACCTGTCTGAATCTTGCACACAGCAGACTCTGTCGATCCGCGTGAATCTACAGACCGTTACAGCCTCTGTCCATCCGTCTGAATTTACAACCCGTTACAGCCTCTGTCAATCTGTCTGAATGAACAACCCTTTACAGCCTCTGTCGACCCGTCTGAATCTACAACCCTTACTGCCTCTGTCGATCTGTCCGAATCTACAACCCTTTACAGCCTCTGTCGACCCGTCTGAATCCAGAACCCCTTACAGCATCTGTTGATCTGTCTGAATCTACATTCCTTACAGCCTCTGTCAATCCGTCTGAATCTACAACCCTTCACAGCCTCGGTCTATCAGTCTGAATCTACAACCCGTTACAGCCTCTGTCAATCTGTCTGAATGTACAACCCTTTACAGCCTCTGGCGATCCGTCTGAATCTACAACCCTTACTGCCTCTGTCGATCTGTCTGAATCTATAACGCTTTACAGTCTCTGTTGATATGGCTGAATCTACACCCCTTTACAGCCTTTGTTGATCCATCTGAACTTACAACCCCTTACAGCCTCTGTTGATATGTCTGAATCTAGAACCCTTTACAGCCTCTTTAGACCCGTCTGAATCGACAACCCCTTAACGCCTCTGTCGATCCGTCTGAATCTACAACCCCTTACAGCCTCTGTCAATCTGACTGAATCTACAACCCTTTACAGCCTCTGTCGATCCGTCTGAGTCTACAAGTCTTTACAGTCTCTGTCTATCCGCCTGAATCTACAACCCTGCAGCCTCTGTCGATCCATCGAAATTACAACACCTTACAGCCTCTGTCGATCCGTCTGAATCTACAAACCTTTACAGCCTCTGTAGATCCGTCTGAATCCAGAACTCCTTACAGCTTCTGTAGATCCGACTGAATCCACAACTCCTTACAGCCTCTGTCGATCTGTCTGAATCTACAAATCCCTGCAGCCTCTGTCGATCCGTCTGAATCTACAACCCCTAACAGCCTCTGTCGATCTGTCTGAATCTACATCCCCATACAGAGTCTGTCGATCTGTCTGAATCTACAACCCTTTACAGCCTCTATCAATCCGCCTGAATCTACAACCCTTTACAGCCTTTGTTGATCCATCTGAATTGACAACCCCATACAGCCTCTGTCGATATGTCTGAATCTACAACCCTTTACAGCCTCTGTAGACCCGTCTGAATCGACAACCCCTTACAGCCTCTGTCGTTCTGTCTGAATCTACAAACTATTACAGCCTCTGTCGATCTGTCTGACTCTACAACCATTTACAGCCCCTACTGATCCCTTTGAAACTACAACCCTTTAGAGCCTCTGTTGATCCGTCTGAATCAACAACCCTTTAAAGTCTCTGTCGACCTGTCTGAATCTAGCACACAGCAGCCTCTGTCGATCCGCCTGAATCTACAGCCCGTTACAGCCTCTGTCCATCCATCTGAATTTCAACCCGTTACAGCCCCTGTCAATCTGTCTGAATGTACAACCCTTTACAGCCTCTGTCGATCCGTCTGAATCTACAACCCTTTACAGCCTCTGTCGATCTGTCTAAATCTAGAACCCCTTACAGCCTCTGTTGATCTGTCTGAATCCGGAACCCCTTACAGCATCTGTCAGTCCATCTGAATCTACATTCCTTACAGCCTCTGTCGACCTGTCTGAATCGACAACCCTTTACAGCCTCTATCAATCCGCCTGAATCTACAACCCTTTACAGCCTTTGTTGATCCATCTGAATTTACAACCCCTTACAGCCTCTGTCGATCCGTCTGAATCTACAACCCCTTACAGCCTCTGTCCATCAGTCTGAATCTACAACCCTTTACAGCCTGTGTTGATCTGTCTGAATCTACGACCACTTACTGCATCTGTCAATCTGACTGAATCTACAACCCTTTACAGCCTCTGTCGATCCGTCTGAGTCTACAAATCTTTAAAGCCTCTGTCGATTTGTCTGAATCTACAACCACTTACAGCCTCTGTCGATCTGTCTGAATCTACAACCCCCTGCAGCCTCTGTCGATCCATCGAATTTACAACCCCTTACAGCCTCTGTCGATCAGTCTGAATGTACAACCCTTTACAGCCTCTGACGATCCGTCTGAATCTACAAACCTTACAGCCTTTGTTGATCCATCTGAATTTACAACCCCATACAGCCTCTGTCGATATGTCTGAATCTACAACCCTTTACAGCCTCTGTAGACCCGTCTGAATCGACAACCCCCTACAGCCTCTGTCGTTCTGCCTGAATCTACAAACTAATACAGCCTCTGTCGATCTGTCTGACTCTACAACCATTTACAGCCCCTATTGATCCCTTTGAAACTACAACCCTTTAGAGCCTCTGTTGATCCGTCTGAATCAACAAACCTTTAAAGTCTCTGTCGACCTGTCTGAATCTAGCACACAGCAGCCTCTGTCGATCCGCCTGAATCTACAGCCCGTTACAGCCTCTGTCCATCCATCTGAATTTCAACCCGTTACAGCCCCTGTCGATCTGTCTGAATGTACAACCCTTTACAGCCTCTGGCGATCCGTCTGAATCTACAACCCTTACAGCGTCTGTCGATCCGTCTGAATCTACAACCCTTTACAGCCTCTGTCGATCTGTCTACATCTAGAACCCCTTACAGCCTCTGTTGATCTGTCTGAATCTGGAACCCCTTACAGCATCTGTCAGTCCATCTGAATCTACATTCCTTACAGCCTCTGTCGACCTGTCTGAATCGACAACCCTTTAAAGTCTCTGAGGAACTGTCTGAAACTACAACCCTTTACAGCCTCTGCCTATCCGACTAAATCTACAACACTTTACAGCCTCTATTGATCTGTCTGAATCTACAACCACATACAACATCTGTCAATTCATCTGAATCTACAACACCTTACAGCCTCTGTTGATCTGTCTCAATCTACAATCCCTTACAGCCTCTGTCGATCCATCTGAATCTACAACCCTTTACAACCTCTGTCGATCTGTCTGAATCTACATCCCCTTACAGAGTCTGTCGATCTGTCTGAATCTACAACCCTTTTCAGCCTCTGTCGATCTGTCTGAATCTATAACCCTTTACAGTCTCTGTTGATATGTCTGAATCTACACCCCTTTACAGCCTCTGTTGATCTGTCTGAATCTACAACCACTTACAGCCTCTGTCGATCTGTCTGAATCTACATCCCCATACAGAGTCTGTCGATCCGTCTGAAACAAAAACCGTTCACAGCCTCTGTCGATCTGTCGGAATCTACTACCCTTTACAGCCTCTGTCGATCCGGCTGAATCTACAACCCTTACAGCATCTGTCGATCTGTCCGAATCTACAACCCTTGACAGCCTCTGTCGATCCGTCTGAATTCACACCCCCCTGCTGCCTCTGTTGATCCGTCTGAATCTACAACCCTTTACAGCCTCTGTCGATCTGTCTGAATCTAGAACCCCTTACAGCCTCTGTTGATCTGTCTGAATCTGGAACCCCTTACAGCATCTGTCAGTCCATCTGAATCTACATTCCTTACAGCCTCTGTCGACCTGTCTGAATCGACAACCCTTTACAACCTCTGTCGATCCGTCTGAATCTACAACACTTTACAGTCTCTGTCTATCCGCCTGAATCTACAACACTTTACAGTCTCTGTCTATCCGCCTGAATCTACAACCCTACAGCCTCTGTCGATCCATCGAAATTACAACCCCTTACAGACTCTGTCGATCCGTCTGAATCTACAACCCTTTAGAACCTCTGTCGATCTGTCTGAATCTACATCCCCTTACAGAGTCTGTCGATCTGTCTGAATCTACAACCCTTTTCAGCCTCTGTCGATCTGTCTGAATCTATAACCCTTTACAGTCTCTGTTGATGTGGCTGAATCTACACCCCTTTACAGCCTTTGTTGATCCATCTGAACTTACAACCCCTTACAGCCTCTGTTGATAAGTCTGAATCTACAACCCTTTACAGCCTCTTTAGACCCGTCTGAATCGACAACCCCTTAACGCCTCTGTCGATCCGTCTGAATCTACAAACCCTTACAGCCTCTGTCAATCCATCTGAATCTACAACCCTTCACAGCCTCGGTCGATCAGTCTGAATCTACAACCCGTTACAGCCTCTGTCAATCTGTCTGAATGTACAACCCTTTACAGCCTCTGGCGATCCGTCTGAATGTACAACCCTTACTGCCTCTGTCGATCTGTGCGAATGTACAACCCTTTACAGCCTCTGTCGATCCGTCTGAATTTAGAACCCCTTACTGCCTCTGTTGATCTGTCTGAATCTGGAACCACTTACAGCATCTGTCAGTCCATCTGACTCTACATTCCTTACAGCCTCTGTCGACCTGTCTGAATCGTCAACCCTTTATAGTCTCTGAGGATCTGTCTGAATCTACAACCCTTTACAGCCTCTGCCTATCCGACTAAATCTACAACCCTTTACAGCCTCTATTGATCTGTCTGAATCTACAACCACTTACAGCATCTGGTAATCCATCTGAATCTACAACACTTTACAGCCTCTGTTGATCTGTCTCAATCTATAATCCCTTACAGCCTCTGTCGATCCGTCTGAATCTACAACCCTTTACAGCCTCTGTTGATCTGTCTGAATATACATCCCCTAACAAAGTCTGTCGATCTGTCTGAATCTACAACTCTTATCAGCCACTGTCGATCTGTCTGAATCTATAACCCTTTACAGTCTCTGTTGATCTGTCTGAATCTACAGCCACTTACAGCCTCCGTCAATCTGTCTGAATCTACAGCCCCATAAAGAGTCTGTCGATCCGTCTAAAACAAAAACCGTTTACAGCTTCTGTGGATCCGTCTGAATATACAACCCCTTACAGCCTCTGTCCATCTGCCTCAACCTACAACCCTGCAGCCTCTGTCGATCCGTCGGAATCTACAACCCCTTACAGCCTCTGTCGATTTGTCTGAATCTACATCCCCATACAGAGTCTGTCGATCTCTCTGAATCTACAACAGTTTACAGCCTCTATTGATCCGTCTGAATCTACAACCCTTTACAGCCTTTGTTGATCCATCTGAATTTACAACCGCTTACAGCCTCTGTCGATATTTCTGGATCTACAACCCTTTACAGCCTCTGTCAATCTGTCTGAATCTACAATCCCTTATAGCCTCTGTCGATCCGTCTGAATCTACAACACTTTACAGTCTCTGTCTATCCGCCTGAATCTACAACCCTGCAGCCTCTGTCGATCCATCGAATTTACAACCCCTTACAGCCTCTGTCCATCAGTCTGAATCTACAACCCTTTACAGCCTGTGTTGATCTGTCTGAATCTACTACCACTTACTGCATCTGTCAATCCGTTTGAATCTACAATCCTTTACAGCCTCTGTCCATCCGTCTGAATTTCAACCCGTTACAGCCCCTGTCGATCTGTCTGAATGTACAACCCTTTACAGCCTCTGTCGATCCGTCTGAATTCACAACCCCCTGCTGCCTCTGTTGATCCGTCTGAATCTACAACCCTTTACAGCCTCTGTCGATCTGTCTACATCTAGAACCCCTTACAGCCTCTGTTGATCTGTCTGAATCTGGAACCCCTTACAGCATCAGTCAGTCCATCTGAATCTACATTCCTTACAGCCTCTGTCGACCTGTCTGAATCAACAACCCTTTAAAGTCTCTGAGGAACTGTCTGAAACTACAACCCTTTACAGCCTCTGCCTATCCGACTAAATCTACAACCCTTTACAGCCTCTATTGATCTGTCTGAATCTACAACCACTTACAACATCTGTCAATTCATCTGAATCTACAACACCTTACAGCCTGTGTTGATCTGTCTGAATCTATGACCACTTACTGAATCTGCCAATCCGTCTGAATGTACAATCCTTTACAGCCTCTATCGATCCGTCTGAATCTACAAATCTTTACACCCTCTGTCGATCAATCTGAATCTACAACTCTTTACAGCCTCCGTAGATCCGTCTGAATCTACAACTCATTACAGCCTCTGTCGAACTGTCTGACTCTACAACCACTTACAGCCCCTATTGATCCCTTTGAATCTACAACCCTTTACAGCCTCTGTTGATCCATCTGAATCAACAACCCTTTAAAGTCTCTGTGGACCTGTCTGAATCTACCACACAGCTGCCTCTGTCGATCCGCCTGAATCTACAGCCCTTACAGCCTCTGTCGATCTGTCTGACTCTACAACCACTTACAGTCCTTATTGATCCCGTTCAATCTACAAACCTTTAGAGCCTCTGTTGATCCGTTTGAATTTACAACCCTTTACAGCCTCTGTCAATCTGTCTGAATGTACAACCCTTTACAGCCTCTGGCGATCCGTCTGAATCATAAACCCTTTAAAGTCTCTGTCGATCAGTCTGAATTCACACCCCCCGCTGCCTCTGTTGATCCGTCTGAATCTACAACCCTTTACAGATCTGTCGATCTGTCTGAATCTTGAACCCCTTACAGCCTCTGTTGATCTGTCTGAATCTGGAACCCCTTACAGCATCTGTCAGTCCATCTGAATCTACATTCCTTACAGCCTCTGTCGACCTGTCTGAATCGACAACCCTTTAAAGTCTCTGAGGAACTGTCTGAAACAACAACCCTTTACAGCCTCTGCCTATTCGACTAAATCTACAACCCTTTACAGCCTCTATTGATCTGTCTGAATCTACAACCACTTACAACATCTGTCAATTCATCTGAATCTACAACACCTTACAGCCTCTGTTGATCTGTCTCAACCTACAATCCCTTACAGCCTCTGTCGATCCGTCTGAATCTACAACCCTTTACAACCTCTGTCGATCCGTCTGAATCTACAACACTTTACAGTCTCTGTCTATCCGCCTGAATCTACAACCCTACAGCCTCTGTCGATCCATCGAAATTACAACCCCTTACAGCCTCTGTTGATCCGTCTGAATCTACAACCCTTTACAACCTCTGTCGATCTGTCTGAATCTACATCCCCTTACAGAGTCTGTCGATCTGTCTGAATCTACAACCCTTTTCAGCCTCTGTCGATCTGTCTGAATCTATAACCCTTTACAGTCTCTGTTGATATGGCTGAATCTACACCCCTTTACAGCCTTTGTTGATCCATCTGAACTTACAACCCCTTACAGCCTCTGTTGATATGTCTGAATCTACAACCCTTTACAGCCTCTTTAGACCCGTCTGAATCGACAACCCCTTAACGCCTCCGTCGATCCGTCTGAATCTACAACCCCTTACAGCCTCTGTCAATCTGACTGAATCTACAACCCTTTACAGCCTCTGTCGATCCGTCTGAGTCTACAAGTCTTTACAGTCTCTGTCTATCCGCCTGAATCTACAACCCTGCAGCCTCTGTCGATCCATCGAAATTACAACACCTTACAGCCTCTGTCGATCCGTCTGAATCTACAAACCTTTACAGCCTCTGTAGATCCGTCTGAATCCAGAACTCCTTACAGCTTCTGTAGATCCGACTGAATCCACAACCCCTTACAGCCTCTGTCGATCTGTCTGAATCTACAAATCCCTGCAACCTCTGTCGATCCGTCTGAATCTAAAACCCCTAACAGCCTCTGTCGATCTGTCTGAATCTACATCCCCATACAGAGTCTGTCGATCTGTCTGAATCTACAACCCTTTACAGCCTCTATCAATCCGCCTGAATCTACAACCCTTTACAGCCTTTGTTGATCCATCTGAATTTACAACCCCATACAGCCTGTGTCGATATGTCTGAATCTACAACCCTTTACAGCCTCTGTAGACCCGTCTGAATCGACAACCCCCTACAGCCTCTGTCGTTCTGCCTGAATCTACAAACTATTACAGCCTCTGTCGATCTGTCTGACTCTACAACCATTTACAGCCCCTATTGATCCCTTTGAAACTACAACCCTTTAGAGCCTCTGTTGATCCGTCTGAATCAACAAACCTTTAAAGTCTCTGTCGACCTGTCTGAATCTAGCACATAGCAGCCTCTGTCGATCCGCCTGAATCTACAGCCCGTTACAGCCTCTGTCCATCCATCTGAATTTCAACCCGTTACAGCCCCTGTCGATCTGTCTGAATGTACAACCCTTTACAGCCTCTGGCGATCCGTCTGAATCTACAACCCTTACAGCGTCTGTCGATCCGTCTGAATCTACAACCCTTTACAGCCTCTGTCGATCTGTCTACATCTAGAACCCCTTACAGCCTCTGTTGAGCTGTCTGAATCTGGAACCCCTTACAGCATCTGTCAGTCCATCTGAATCTACATTCCTTACAGCTTCTGTCGACCTGTCTGAATCGACAACCCTTTAAAGTCTCTGAGGAACTGTCTGAAACTACAACCCTTTACAGCCTCTGCCTATCCGACTAAATCTACAACACTTTACAGCCTCTATTGATCTGTCTGAATCTACAACCACATACAACATCTGTCAATTCATCTGAATCTACAACACCTTACAGCCTCTGTTGATCTGTCTCAATCTACAATCCCTTACAGCCTCTGTCGATCCGTCTGAATCTACAACCCTTTACAACCTCTGTCGATCTGTCTGAATCTATAACCCTTTACAGTCTCTGTTGATATGTCTGAATCTACACCCCTTTACAGCCTCTGTTGATCTGTCTGAATCTACAACCACTTACAGCCTCTGTCGATCTGTCTGAATCTACATCCCCATACAGAGTCTGTCGATCCGTCTGAAACAAAAACCGTTCACAGCCTCTGTCGATCTGTCGGAATCTACGACCCTTTACAGCCTCTGTCGATCCGGCTGAATCTACAACCCTTACAGCATCTGTCGATCTGTCCGAATCTACAACCCTTGACAGCCTCTGTCGATCCGTCTGAATTCACACCCCCCTGCTGCCTCTGTTGATCCGTCTGAATCTACAACCCTTTACAGCCTCTGTCGATCTGTCTGAATCTAGAACCCCTTACAGCCTCTGTTGATCTGTCTGAATCTGGAACCCCTTACAGCATCTGTCAGTCCATCTGAATCTACATTCCTTACAGCCTCTGTCGACCTGTCTGAATCGACAACCCTTTAAAGTCTCTGAGGAACTGTCTGAAACAACAACCCTTTAAAGCCTCTGCCTATTCGACTAAATCTACAACCCTTTACAGCCTCTATTGATCTGTCTGAATCTACAACCACTTACAACATCTGTCAATTCATCTGAATCTACAACACCTTACAGCCTCTGTTGATCTGTCTCAATCTACAATCCCTTACAGCCTCTGTCGATCCGTCTGAATCTACAACCCATTACAACCTCTGTCGATCCGTCTGAATCTACAACACTTTACAGTCTCTGTCTATCCGCCTGAATCTACAACCCTACAGCCTCTGTCGATCCATCGAAATTACAACCCCTTTCAGCCTCTGTCGATCCGTCTGAATCTACAACCCTTTACAACCTCTGTCAATCTGTCTGAATCTACATCCCCTTACAGAGTCTGTCGATCTGTCTGAATCTACAACTCTTTTCAGCCTCTGTCGATCTGTCTGAATCTATAACCCTTTACAGTCTCTGTTGATATGGCTGAATCTACACCCCTTTACAGCCTTTGTTGATCCATCTGAACTTACAACCCCTTACAGCCTCTGTTGATATGTCTGAATCTACAACCCTTTACAGCCTCTTTAGACCCGTCTGAATCGACAACCCCTTAACGCCTCCGTCGATCCGTCTGAATCTGCAACCCCTTACAGCCTCTGTCAATCTGACTGAATCTACAACCCTTTACAGCCTCTGTCGATCCGTCTGAGTCTACAAGTCTTTACAGTCTCTGTCTATCCGCCTGAATCTACAACCCTGCAGCCTCTGTCGATCCATCGAAATTACAACACCTTACAGCCTCTGTCGATCCGTCTGAATCTACAAATCCCTGCAGCCTCTGTCGATCCGTCTGAATCTACAACCCCTTACAGCCTCTGTCGATCTGTCTGAATCTACAACCCTTTACAGCCTCTATCAATCCGCCTGAATCTACAACCCTTTACAGCCTTTGTTGATCCATCTGAATTTACAACCCCATACAGCCTCTGTCGATATGTCTGAATCTACAACCCTTTACAGCCTCTGTAGACCCGTCTGAATCGACAACCCCTTACAGCCTCTGTCGTTCTGTCTGAATCTGCAGACTATTACAGCCTCTGTCGATCTGTCTGACTCTACAACCATTTACAGCCCCTATTGATCCCTTTGAAACTACAACCCTTTCGAGCTTCTGTTGATCCGTCTGAATCAACAACCCTTTAAAGTCTCTGTCGACCTGTCTGAATCTAGCACACAGCAGCCTCTGTCGATCCGCCTGAATCTACAGCCCGTTACAGCCTCTGTCCATCCATCTGAATTTCAACCCGTTACAGCCCCTGTCGATCTGTCTGAATGTACAACCCTTTACAGCCTCTGGCGATCCGTCTGAATCTACAACCCTTACAGAGTCTGTCGATCCGTCTGAATCTACAACCCTTTACAGCCTCTGTCGATCTGTCTAAATCTAGAACCCCTTACTGCCTCTGTTGATGTGTCTGAATCTGGAACCCCTTACAGCATCTGTCAGTCCATCTGAATCTACATTCCTTACAGCCTCTGTCGACCTGTCTGAATCGACAACCCTTTAAAGTCTCTGTGGAACTGTCTGAAACTACAACCCTTTACAGCCTCTGCCTATCCGACTGAATCTACAACCCTTTACAGCCTCTGTCGATCCGTCTGAGTCTACAAGTCTTTACAGTCTCTGTCTATCCGCCTGAATCTACAACCCTGCAGCCTCTGTCGATCCATCGAAATTACAACACCTTACAGCCTCTGTCGATCCGTCTGAATCTACAAACCTTTACAGCCTCTGTAGATCCGTCTGAATCCACAACCCTTTAAAGTCTCTGTCGACCTGTCTGAATCTAGCACACAGAAGCATCTGTCGACCCGCATTAATCTACAGCCCGTTACAGCCTCTGTCCATCCGTCTGAATTTACAACCCGTTACAGCCTCTGTATATCCGTCTGAATCTACAACCTATTACAGCTTCTGTCGATCTGTCTGACTCTACAACCATTTACAGCCCCTATCGATTCCTTTCAATCTACAACACTTTAGAGCCTCTGTTGATTTGTCTGAATCAACTACCCTTTATAGACTCTGTCGACCTGTCTGAATCTAGCACACAGCAGCCTCTGTCAATCTGTCCGAATCTACAACCCTTTACGCCTCTGTCGATCCGTCTGAATTTACATTCCTTACAGCCTCTGTCAATCAGTCTGAATCTACAACCCTTTACAGCCTCTGTTGATCAGGCTGAATCTACAACTCCTTACAGGCTCTGTAGATCCGTCTGAATGTATAACCTATTACAGCCTCTGTCGATCTGTCTGACTCTACAACCACTTACAGCCCCTATCGATCCCTTTCAATCTACAACCCTTTAGAGCCTCTGTTGATCCATCTAATAAACAACCCTTTAATGTCTCTGTCGACCTGTCTGAATCTTGCACACAGCAGACTCTGTCGATCCGCGTGAATCTACAGCCCGTTACAGCCTCTGTCCATCCCTCTGAACTTACAACCCGTTACAGCCTCTGTCAATCTGTCTGAATGAACAACCCTTTACAGCCTCTGGCGATCCTTCTGAATCTACAACCCTTACTGCCTCTGTCGATCTGTCCGAATCTACAACCCTTTACAGCCTCTGTCGACCCGTCTGAATCTAGAACCCCTTACAGCCTCTGTTGATCTGTCTGAATCTGGAACCCCTTACAGCATCTGTCAGTCCATCTGAATCTACATTCCTTACAGCCTCTGTCGACCTGTCTGAATCGACAACCCTTTATAGTCTCTGAGGTTCTGTCTGAATCTACAACCCTTTGCAGCCTCTGCCTATCCGACTAAATCTACAACCCTTTACAGCCTCTATTGATCTGTCTGAATCTACAACCACTTACAGCATCTGTCAATCCATCTGAAACTACGACACTTTACAGCCTCTGTTGATCTGTCTCAATCTACAATCTCTTACAGCCTCTGTTGATCCGTCTGAATCTACAACACTTTACAGCCTCTGTTGATCTGTCTGAATATACATCCCCTTACAAAGTCTGTCGATCTGTCTGAATCTACAACCCTTATCTGCCTCTGTCGATCAGTCTGAATCTATAACCCCTTACAGTCTCTGTTGATATGTCTGAATCTACAACCCTTTACATCCTCTGTCGATCTGTCTGAATCTACAACCCTTTACAGCCTCTGTCGATCTGTCTGAATCTATAAACCCTTACAGCCTCTGTCGATCCGTCTGAATCTACAACCCTTTACCGCCACTTTCGATCCGTCTGAATCTACAACCATTTCAGCCTCTGTCGATCCGTCTGAATCTAAAACCATTTCAGCCTCTGACAATCCGTCTGAATCTAGAACCCTTTACAGCCTCTCTCGATCTGTCTGAATCTTCAAACCCTTACAGCCTCTGTCGATCTATCTGAATTACAAATCCCTGCAGCCTCTGTCGATCCGTATGAATCTACAAACATTTCAGCCTCTGTCGATCCGTCTGAATCTACAGCCCTTTACAGCCTCTGTCGATATGTCTGAATCTACAGCCCCTTATGGCCTCTGTCAACCTGTCTGAATCTACAACCCCTTACAGCCTCGGTCGATCATCTGAATCTACAACCCTTACAGCCTCTGCCAATCTTTGTGAATCTACAACCCGTTACAGCCTCTGCCGATCAGTCTGAAACTACAACCCTTTACAGCCTCTGTCCATCTGTCTGAATCTACAATCCCTTACAGCCTCTGTCAATCCCTATGAATCTACAACCCCTTACAGTCTCTGTCGATCCCTCTGAATCTACAACCCTGTTGCCTCTGTCGATCCCTCTGAATCTACAACCCCTTACAGCCTCGGTCGATCTGTCTGAATCTACAACCCTTACAGCCTCTGCCAATCTTTGTGAATCTACAACCCGTTACAGACTCTGCCGATCTGTCTGAAACTACAACCCTTTACAGCCTCTGTCCATCCGTCTGAATCTACAACCCCTTACAGCCTCTGTCGATCCCTCTGAATCTACAACCTCTTACAGTCTCTGTCGATCCCTCTGAATCTACAACCCTGTTGCCTCTGTCGATCCCTCTGAATCTTCAACCCCTTACATTCTCTGACGATCCGTCTGAATCTACAACTCTGTAGCCTCTGTCGATCCGTCTGAATCTACAGCCCTTTACAGCCTCTGTCGAGATGTCTGAATCTACAGCCCCTTACGGCCTCTGTCAACCTGTCTGAATCTACAACCCCTTACAGCCTCGGTCGATCTGTCTGAATCTACAACCCTTACAGCCTCTGCCAATCTTTGTGAATCTACAACCCGTTACAGCCTCTGCCGATCTGTCTGAAACTACAACCCTTTACAGCCTCTGTCCATCCGTCTGAATCTACAACCCCTTACAGCCTCTGTCGATCCCTCTGAATCTACAACCTCTTACAGTCTCTGTCGATCCCTCTGAATCTACAACCCTGTTGCCTCTGTCGATCCCTTTGAATCTTCAACCCCTTACATTCTCTGACGATCCGTCTGAATCTACAACCCTGTAGCCTCTGTCGATCCGGCTGAATCTACAACCACTTACAGCCTCTATCGATCCCTTTGAATCTAAAACCCTTTACAGCCTCGGTCGATCCGTCTGATTCAACAACCCTTTAATGTCTCTGTCGACCTGTCTGAATCTACCACACAACAGCCGGTGTCGATCCGCCTGTATCTACAACCCTTTACATCCTCTGTCGATCTGTCTGAATCTACAACCTTTTACAGCCTCTGTCGATCTGTCTGAATCTATAAACCCTTACAGCCTCTGTCGATCCGTCTGAATCTACAACCCTTTACAGCCTCTGTCGATCTGTCTGAATCTACAACCCTTTACAGCCTCTGATAATCCGTCTGAATCTAGAGCCCTTTACAGCCTCTCTCGATCTGTCTGAATCTTCAAACCCTTACAGCCTCTGTCGATCTGTCTGAATCTATAAACCCTTACAGCCTCTGTCGATCCGTATGAATCTACAACCATTTCAGCCTCTGTCGATCCGTCTGAATCTACAGCCCTTTACAGCCTCTGTCGATATGTCTGAATCTACAGCCCCTTACGGCCTCTGTCAACCTGTCTGAATCTAAAACCCCTTACAGCCTCGGTCGATCAGTCTGAATCTACAAACCCTTACACCCTCTGTCGATCCGTCTGAATCTACAACCCTTTACCGCCACTGTCGATCCGTCTGGATCTACAACCCTTTACACCCTCTGTCGATCCATCTGAATCTACAAACCCTTACAGCCTCTGTCGATCCGTCTGAATCTATAGCCCTTTACAGCCTCAGTCGATCTGTCTGAATCTACAACCCTTTACAGCCTCTGTTGATCTGTCTGAATCTACAAACCCTTACAGCCTCTGTCGATCCGTCTGAATCTACAACCCTTTACCGCCACTGTCGATCTGTCTGAATCTACAACCCCTTACATTCTCTGTCGATCCATCTGAATCTACAACCCCTTACAGCCTCTTTCGGTCCGGCTGAATCTACAACCCTTTACAGCTTCTGTCGATCCGTCTGAATCTACAACCCTTTAAAGCCTCCGTCGTCTGTCTGAATCTGCAACCCTTTTTAGATTCTGTCATTCTGTCAGAATTTACAACCCCTGCAGCTTCTGTCGATACGTTTGAACCTACAACCCTTCACAGCCTCTGTCAATCTGTCTGAATCGACAACCCTTTACAGCCTCTATCGATCCGTCTGAATCTACAACCCTTTACAGCCTCTGTCGATCTGTCTGAATCTACAACCCTTTACAGCCTCTGTCGATCCGTCTGAATCTACAACCCTTTACGGCCTCTGTCGATCCGTCTGAATCTACAGCCCTTTACAGTCTCTGTCGATCCGCCTGAATCGACAACCCTTTACAGCCTCTGTCGATCTGTCTGAATCTACAGCCCCTTACGGCCTCTGTCGATCTGTCTGAATCTACAACCCCGTGCAGCCTCTGTCGATCCGTCTAAATCTACAACCATTTCAGCCTATGTCGATCCGTCTGAATCTACAGCCCTTTACAGCCTCAGTCGATATGTCTGAATCTACAGCCCCTTACGACCTCTGTCAACCTGTCTGAATCTACAACTCCCTGCAGCCACTGTCGATCCGTCTGGATCTACAACCCTTTACACCCTCTGTCGATCCATCTGAATCTACAAACCCTTATAGCCTCTGTCGATCCGTCTGAATCTATAGCCCTTTACAGCCTCAGTCGATCTGTCTGAATCTACAACTCTTTACAGCCTCTGTTGATCTGTCTGAATCTACAAACCCTTACAGCCTCTGTCGATCCGTCTGAATCTACAACCCTTTACCGCCACTGTCGATCTGTCTGAGTCTACAACCCCTTACATTCTCTGTTGATCCATCTGAATCTACAACCCCTTACAGCCTCTGTCGATCTCTCTGAATCTACAACCCTTTACAGCCTCTATCGATCCGTCTGAATCTACAGCCCTGTACAGCCTCTGACGATCCGTCTGAATCTAGAACCCTTTACAGCCTCTCTCGATCTGTCTGAATCTACAAACCCTTACAGCCTCTGTCGATCTATCTGAATCTACAAATCCCTGCAGCCTCTGTCGATCCGTCTGAATCTTCAACCATTTCAGCCTATGTCGATCCGTCTGAATCTACAGCCCCTTACGACCTCTGTCAACCTGTCTGAATCTACAACTCCCTGCAGCCTCTGTCGATCCGTCTGAATCTACAACCCTTTACCGCCACTGTCGATCCGTCTGGATCTATGAACCCTTACAGCCTCTGTCGATCCATCTGAATCTACAAACCCTTACAGCCTCTGTCGATCCGTCTGAATCTATAGCCCTTTACAGCCTCAGTCGATCTGTCTGAATCTACAACCCTTTACAGCCTCTGTTGATCTGTCTGAATCTACAACCCTTTAAAGCCTCCGTCGTCTGTCTGAATCTGCAACCCTTTTTAGATTCTGTCGTTCTGTCAGAATTTACAACCCCTGCAGCCTCTGTCGATACGTTTGAACCTACAACCCTTCACAGCCTCTGTCAATCTGTCTGAATCGACAACCCTTTACAGCCTCTATCGATCCGTCTGAATCTACAACCCTTTACAGCCTCTGTCGATCCGTCTGAATCTACAACCCTTTACAGCCTCTGTCGATCCGTCTGAATCTACAACCCTTTACAGTCTCTGTCGATCCGCCTGAATCTACAGCCCCTTACGGCCTCTGTCGATTTGTCTGAATCTACAACCCCGTGCAGCCTCTGTCGATCCGTCTGAATCTACAGGCCTTTACAGCCTCTGTCGATCCGTCTGAATCTACAACCCCTTACAGCCTCGGTCAATCTGTCTGAATCTACAACCCTTACAGCCTCTGTCGATCTATCTGAATCTACAAATCCCTGCAGCCTCTGTCGATCCGTCTGAATCTACAACCATTTCAGCCTATGTCGATCCGTCTGAATCTACAGCCCTTTACAGCCTCAGTCGATATGTCTGAATCTACAGCCCCATACGACCTCTGTCAACCTGTCTGAATCTACAACTCCCTGCAGCCTCTGACGATCCGTCTGAATCTACAACCCTTTAAACCCTCTGTCGATCCATCTGAATCTACAAACCCTTACAGCCTCTGTCGATCCGTCTGAATCTATAGCCCTTTACAGCCTCTGTTGATCTGTCTGAATCTACAAACCCTTACAGCCTCTGTCGATCCGTCTGAATCTACAACCCTTTACCGCCACTGTCGATCTGTCTGAATCTACAACCCCTTACATTCTCTGTCGATCCATCTGAATCTACAACCCCTTACAGCCTCTTTCGGTCCGGCTGAATCTACAACCCTTTACAGCTTCTGTCGATCCGTCTGAATCTACAACCCTTTAAAGCCTCCGTCGTCTGTCTGAATCTGCAACCCTTTTTAGATTCTGTCGTTCTGTCAGAATTTACAACCCCTGCAGCCTCTGTCGAAACGTTTGAACCTACAACCCTTCACAGCCTCTGTCAATCTGTCTGAATCGACAACCCTTTACAGCCTCTATTGATACGTCTGAATCTACAACCCTTTACAGCCTCTGTCGATCCGTCTGAATCTACAACCCTTTACAGCCTCTGTCGATCTGTCTGAATCTACAACCCTTTACAGCCTCTGTCGATCCGTCTGAATCTACAAACCTTTACGGCCTCTGTCGATCCGTCTGAATCTACAGCCCTTTACAGTCTCCGTCGATCCGCCTGAATCTACAACCCTTTACAGACTCTGTCGATCTGTCTGAATCTACAGCCCCTTACGGCCTCTGTCAACCTGTCTGAATCTACAACTCTCTGCAGCCTCTGTCGATCCGTCTGAATCTACAACCCTTTACCGCCACTGTCGATCGATCTGGATCTACAACCCTTTAAACCCTCTGTCGATCCATCTGAATCTACAAACCCTTACAGCCTCTGTTGATCCGTCTGAATCTACAACCCTTTACAGCCTCTTTCGATCCATTTGAATCTACAGCCCTTTACAGTCCCTGTCAATCCGCCTGAATCTACAACCCTTTACAGCCTCTGTCGATCTGTCTGAATCTACAGCCCCTGACGGCCTCTGTCGATCTGTCTGAATCCACAACCCCCTGCAGCCTCTGTCGATCCGTCTGAATCTACAGGCCTTACAGCCTCTGTCGATCTGTCTGAATCTACAAATCCCTGCAGCCTCTGTCGATCCGTCTGAATCTACAACCCTTTGCAGCCTCTGTCGATCCGTTTGAATCTACAACACGAAACAGCCTCTGTCGATCTGTCTGAATCTATAACCCCTTACAGCCTCTGTCCATCCGTCTGAACCTACAACTCTGCAGACTCTGTCGATCCGTCTGAATCTACAACTCTTTACAGCCTCTGTCGATCTGTCTGAATCTACAACCACTTAGGGGCTCTGTCGATCCCTCTGAATCTACAGCTCTTTACAGCCTCTGTTGATCCATCTGAACCTACAACCCTTTACATTCTCTGTCGATCCGTCTGAATCTACAACCCTTTACAGCCTCTGTCGATCTGTCTGAATCTACAGACCCTTACGGCCTCTGTCGATCTGTCTGAATCTACAACCCCCTGCAGCCTCTGTCGATCTGTAGCCTCTGTCGATCCGTCTGAATCTACAACCCTTTACAGCCTCGGTCGATCTGTCTGAATCTACAACCATTACAGCCTCTGCCGATCTGTGTGAATCTACAACCCGTTACAGCCTCTGCCGATCTGTCTGAAACTACAACCCTTTACAGCCTCTGTCCATCTGTCTGAATCTACAATCCCTTACAGCCTCTGTCAATCCCTATGAATCTGCAACCCCTTACAGTCTCTGTCGATCCCTCTGAATCTACAACCCTGTTGCCTCTGTCGATCCCTCTGAATCTACAACCCCTTACAGCCTCGGTCGATCTGTCTGAATCTACAACCCCTTACAGCCTCTGTCGATCCCTCTGAATCTACAACCTCTTACAGTCTCTGTCGATCCCTCTGAATCTACAACCCTGTTGCCTCTGTCGATCCCTCTGAATCTTCAACCCCTTACATTCTCTGACGATCCGTCTGAATCTACAACTCTGTAGCCTCTGTCGATCCGTCTGAATCTACAGCCCTTTACAGCCTCTGTCGAGATGTCTGAATCTACAGCCCCTTACGGCCTCTGTCAACCTGTCTGAATCTACAACCCTTACAGCCTCGGTCGATCTGTCTGAATCTACAACCCTTACAGCCTCTGCCAATCTTTGTGAATCTACAACCCGTTACAGCCTCTGCGATCTGTCTGAAACTACAACCCTTTACAGCCTCTGTCCATCCGTCTGAATCTACAACCCCTTACAGCCTCTGTCGATCCCTCTGAATCTACAACCTCTTACAGTCTCTGTCGATCCCTCTGAATCTACAACCCTGTTGCCTCTGTCGATCTCTTCTGAATCTTCAACCCCTTACATTCTCTGACGATCCGTCTGAATCTACAACCCTGTAGCCTCTGTCGATCCGGCTGAATCTACAACCACTTACAGCCTCTATCGATCCCTTTGAATCTAAAACCCTTTTACAGCCTCTGTCGATCCGTCTGATTCAACAACCCTTTAATGTCTCTGTCGACCTGTCTGAATCTACCACACAACAGCCGAGGTCGATCCGCCTGAATCTACAACCCTTTACATCCTCTGTCGATCTGTCTGAATCTACAACCTTTTACAGCCTCTGTCGATCTGTCTGAATCTATAAACCCCTTACAGCCTCTGTCGATCCGTCTGAATCTACAACCCTTTACCGCCACTTTCGATCCGTCTGAATCTACAACCTTTTACACCCTCTGTCGATCTGTCTGAATCTACAACCCTTTACAGCCTCTGATAATCCGTCTGAATCTAGAGCCCTTTACAGCCTCTCTCGATCTGTCTGAATCTTCAAACCCTTACAGCCTCTGTCGATCTATCTGAATCTACAAATCCCTGCAGCCTCTGTCGATCCGTATGAATCTACAACCATTTCAGCCTCTGTCGATCCGTCTGAATCTACAGCCCTTTACAGCCTCTGTCGATATGTCTGAATCTACAGCCCCTTACGGCCTCTGTCAACCTGTCTGAATCTACAACCCCTTACAGCCTCGGTCGATCTGTCTGAATCTACAACCCTTACAGCCTCTGCCGATCTGTGTGAACCTACAACCCGTTACAGCCTCTGCCGATCTGTCTGAAACTACAACCCTTTACAGCCTCTGTCCATCTGTCTGAATCTACAACCCCTTACAGCCTCTGTCGATCCCTCTGAATCTACAACCCCTTACATTCTCTTTCGATTCCTCTGAATCTACAACCCTGTTGCCTCTCTCGATCCCACTGAATCTAAAACCCTTTACAGCCTCGGTCGATCTGTCTCAATCTACAACCCTTACAGCCTCCGCCGATCTGTGTGAATCTACAACCCGTTACACCCTCTGTCGATCTCTCTGAATCTACAACCCTTTACAGCCTCTATCGATCCGTCTGAATCTACAGCCCTTTACAGCCTCTGACGATCCGTCTGAATCTAGAACCCTTTACAGCCTCTCTCGATCTGTCTGAATCCACAAACCCTTACAGCCTCTGTCGATCTATCTGAATCTACAAATCCCTGCAGCCTCTGTCGATCCGTCTGAATCTACAACCATTTCAGCCTCTGTCGATCCGTCTGAATCTACAGCCCTTTACAGCCTCTGTCGATCCGTCTGAATCTACAGCCCTTTACACCCTCTGTCGATCCATCTGAATCTACAAGCCCTTACAGCCTCTGTCGATCCGTCTGAATCTATAGCCCTTTACAGCCTCTGTTGATCTGTCTGAATCTACAAACCCTTACACCCTCTGTCGATCCGTCTGAATCTACAACCCTTTACCGCCACTGTCGATCCGTCTGGATCTACAACCCTTTACACCCTCTGTCGATCCATCTGAATCTACAAACCCTTACAGCCACTGTCGATCCGTCTGAATCTATAGCCCTTTACAGCCTCAGTCGATCTGTCTGAATCTACAACCCTTTACAGCCTCTGTTGATCTGTCTGAATCTACAAACCCTTACAGCCTCTGTCGATCCGTCTGAATCTACAACCCTTTACCGCCACTGTCGATCTGTCTGAATCTACAACCCCTTACATTCTCTGTCGATCCATCTGAATCTACAACCCCTTACAGCCTCTTTCGGTCCGGCTGAATCTACACCCCTTTACAGCTTCTGTCGATCCGTCTGAATCTACAACCCTTTAAAGCCTCCGTCGTCTCTCCGAATCTGCAACCCTTTTTAGATTCTGTCGTTCTGTCAGAATTTACAACCCCTGCAGCCTCTGTCGAAACGTTTGAACCTACAACCCTTCACAGCCTCTGTCAATCTGTCTGAATCGACAACCCTTTACAGCCTCTATCGATCCGTCTGAATCTACAACCCTTTACAGCCTCTGTCGATCTGTCTGAATCTACAACCCTTTACAGCCTCTGTCGATCCGTCTGAATCTACAACCCTTTACGGCCTCTGTCGATCCGTCTGAATCTACAGCCCTTTACAGTCTCTGTCGATCCGCCTGAATCTACAACCCTTTACAGCCTCTGTCGATCTGTCTGAATCTACAACCCCGTGCAGCCTCTGTCGATCTGTCTGAATCTACAACCCCGTGCAGCCTCTGTCGATCCGTCTGAATCTACAACCATTTCAGCCTATGTCGATCAGTCTGAATCTACAGCCCTTTACAGCCTCAGTCGATATGTCTGAATCTACAGCCCCTTACGACCTCTGTCAACCTGTCTGAATCTACAACTCCCTGCAGCCACTGTCGATCCGTCTGTATCTACAACCCTTTACACCCTCTGTCGATCCATCTGAATCTACAAACCCTTACAGCCTCTGTCGATCCGTCTGAATCTATAGCCCTTTACAGCCTCAGTCGATCTGTCTGAATCTACAACTCTTTACAGCCTCTGTTGATCTGTCTGAATCTACAAACCCTTACAGCCTCTGTCGATCCGTCTGAATCTACAACCCTTTACCGCCACTGTCGATCTGTCTGAGTCTACAACCCCTTACATTCTGTGTCGATCCATCTGAATCTACAACCCCTTACAGCCTCTTTCGGTCCGGCTGAATCTACAACCCTTTACAGCTTCTGTCGATCCGTCTGATTCTACAACCCTTTAAGGCCTCTGTCGTCTGTCTGAATCTACAACCCTTTTTAGATTCTGTCGTTCTGTCAGAAATTACAACCCCTGCAGCCTCTGTCGATACGTTTGAACCTACAACCCCTCACAGCCTCTGTCAATCTGTCTGAATCGACAACCCTTTACAGCCTCTATCGATCCGTCTGAATCTCCAACCCTTTACAGCCTCTGTCGATCTGTCTGAATCTATAAACCCTACAGCCTCTGTCGATCCGTCTGAATCTACAACCCTTTACCGCCACTTTCGATCCGTCTGAATCTACAACCTTTTACACCCTCTGTCGATCTCTCTGAATCTACAACCCTTTACAGCCTCTATCGATCCGTCTGAATCTACAGCCCTGTACAGCCTCTGACGATCCGTCTGAATCTAGAACCCTTTACAGCCTCTCTCGATCTGTCTGAATCTACAAACCCTTACAGCCTCTGTCGATCTATCTGAATCTACAAATCCCTGCAGCCTCTGTCGATCCGTCTGAATCTACAACCATTTCAGCCTATGTCGATCCGTCTGAATCTACAGCCCTTTACAGCCTCAGTCGATATGTCTGAATCTACAGCCCCTTACGACCTCTGTCAACCTGTCTGAATCTACAACTCCCTGCAGCCTCTGTCGATCCGTCTGAATCTACAACCCTTTACCGCCACTGTCGATCCGTCTGGATCTATGAACCCTTACAGCCTCTGTCGATCCATCTGAATCTACAAACCCTTACAGCCTCTGTCGATCCGTCTGAATCTATAGCCCTTTACAGCCTCAGTCGATCTGTCTGAATCTACAACCCTTTACAGCCTCTGTTGATCTGTCTGAATCTACAAACCCTTACACCCTCTGTCGATCCGTCTGAATCTACAACCCTTTACCGCCACTGTCGATCCGTCTGGATCTACAACCCTTTACACCCTCTGTCGATCCATCTGAATCTACAAACCCTTACAGCCTCTGTCGATCCGTCTGAATCTATAGCCCTTTACAGCCTCAGTCGATCTGTCTGAATCTACAACCCTTTACAGCCTCTGTTGATCTGTCTGAATCTACAAACCCTTACAGCCTCTGTCGATCCGTCTGAATCTACAACCCTTTACCGCCACTGTCGATCTGTCTGAATCTACAACCCCTTACATTCTCTGTCGATCCATCTGAATCTACAACCCCTTACAGCCTCTTTAGGTCCGGCTGAATCTACACCCCTTTACAGCTTCTGTCGATCCGTCTGAATCTACAACCCTTTAAAGCCTCCGTCGTCTCTCCGAATCTGCAACCCTTTTTAGATTCTGCCGTTCTGTCAGAATTTACAACCCCTGCAGCCTCTGTCGAAACGTTTGAACCTACAACCCTTCACAGCCTCTGTCAATCTGTCTGAATCGACAACCCTTTACAGCCTCTATCGATCCGTCTGAATCTACAACCCTTTACAGCCTCTGTCGATCTGTCTGAATCTACAACCCTTTACAGCCTCTGTCGATCCGTCTGAATCTACAACCCTTTACGGCCTCTGTCGATCCGTCTGAATCTACAGCCCTTTACAGTCTCTGTCGATCCGCCTGAATCTACAACCCTTTACAGCCTCTGTCGATCTGTCTGAATCTACAGCCCCTTACGGCCTCTGTCGATCTGTCTGAATCTACAACCCCGTGCAGCCTCTGTCGATCTGTCTGAATCTACAACCCCGTGCAGCCTCTGTCGATCCGTCTGAATCTACAACCATTTCAGCCTATGTCGATCAGTCTGAATCTACAGCCCTTTACAGCCTCAGTCGATATGTCTGAATCTACAGCCCCTTACGACCTCTGTCAACCTGTCTGAATCTACAACTCCCTGCAGCCACTGTCGATCCGTCTGTATCTACAACCCTTTACACCCTCTGTCGATCCATCTGAATCTACAAACCCTTACAGCCTCTGTCGATCCGTCTGAATCTATAGCCCTTTACAGCCTCAGTCGATCTGTCTGAATCTACAACTCTTTACAGCCTCTGTTGATCTGTCTGAATCTACAAACCCTTACAGCCTCTGTCGATCCGTCTGAATCTACAACCCTTTACCGCCACTGTCGATCTGTCTGAGTCTACAACCCCTTACATTCTGTGTCGATCCATCTGAATCTACAACCCCTTACAGCCTCTTTCGGTCCGGCTGAATCTACAACCCTTTACAGCTTCTGTCGATCCGTCTGATTCTACAACCCTTTAAGGCCTCCGTCGTCTGTCTGAATCTACAACCCTTTTTAGATTCTGTCGTTCTGTCAGAAATTACAACCCCTGCAGCCTCTGTCGATACGTTTGAACCTACAACCCCTCACAGCCTCTGTCAATCTGTCTGAATCGACAACCCTTTACAGCCTCTATCGATCCGTCTGAATCTCCAACCCTTTACAGCCTCTGTCGATCTGTCTGAATCTATAAACCCTACAGCCTCTGTCGATCCGTCTGAATCTACAACCCTTTACCGCCACTTTCGATCCGTCTGAATCTACAACCTTTTACACCCTCTGTCGATCTCTCTGAATCTACAACCCTTTACAGCCTCTATCGATCCGTCTGAATCTACAGCCCTGTACAGCCTCTGACGATCCGTCTGAATCTAGAACCCTTTACAGCCTCTCTCGATCCGTCTGAATCTACAACCCTTTACCGCCACTGTCGATCCGTCTGGATCTACAACCCTTTACACCCTCTGTCGATCCATCTGAATCTACAAACCCTTACAGCCACTGTCGATCCGTCTGAATCTATAGCCCTTTACAGCCTCAGTCGATCTGTCTGAATCTACAACCCTTTACAGCCTCTGTTGATCTGTCTGAATCTACAAACCCTTACAGCCTCTGTCAATCCGTCTGAATCTACAACCCTTTACCGCCACTGTCGATCTGTCTGAATCTACAACCCCTTACATTCTCTGTCGATCCATCTGAATCTACAACCCCTTACAGCCTCTTTCGGTCCGTCTGAATCTACAGCCCTTTACAGTCTCTGTCGATCCGCCTGAATCTACACCCCTTTACAGCTTCTGTCGATCCGTCTGAATCTACAACCCTTTAAAGCCTCCGTCGTCTCTCCGAATCTGCAACCCTTTTTAGATTCTGTCGTTCTGTCAGAATTTACAACCCCTGCAGCCTCTGTCGAAACGTTTGAACCTACAACCCTTCACAGCCTCTGTCAATCTGTCTGAATCGACAACCCTTTACAGCCTCTATCGATCCGTCTGAATCTACAACCCTTTACAGCCTCTGTCGATCTGTCTGAATCTACAACCCTTTACAGCCTCTGTCGATCCGTCTGAATCTACAACCCTTTACGGCCTCTGTCGATCCGTCTGAATCTACAGCCCTTTACAGTCTCTGTCGATCCGCCTGAATCTACAACCCTTTACAGCCTCTGTCGATCTGTCTGAATCTACAACCCCGTGCAGCCTCTGTCGATCTGTCTGAATCTACAACCCCGTGCAGCCTCTGTCGATCCGTCTGAATCTACAACCATTTCAGCCTATGTCGATCAGTCTGAATCTACAGCCCTTTACAGCCTCAGTCGATATGTCTGAATCTACAGCCCCTTACGACCTCTGTCAACCTGTCTGAATCTACAACTCCCTGCAGCCACTGTCGATCCGTCTGTATCTACAACCCTTTACACCCTCTGTCGATCCATCTGAATCTACAAACCCTTACAGCCTCTGTCGATCCGTCTGAATCTATAGCCCTTTACAGCCTCAGTCGATCTGTCTGAATCTACAACTCTTTACAGCCTCTGTCGATCTGTCTGAGTCTACAACCCCTTACATTCTGTGTCGATCCATCTGAATCTACAACCCCTTACAGCCTCTTTCGGTCCGGCTGAATCTACAACCCTTTACAGCTTCTGTCGATCCGTCTGATTCTACAACCCTTTAAGGCCTCCGTCGTCTGTCTGAATCTACAACCCTTTTTAGATTCTGTCGTTCTGTCAGAAATTACAACCCCTGCAGCCTCTGTCGATACGTTTGAACCTACAACCCCTCACAGCCTCTGTCAATCTGTCTGAATCGACAACCCTTTACAGCCTCTATCGATCCGTCTGAATCTCCAACCCTTTACAGCCTCTGTCGATCTGTCTGAATCTATAAACCCTACAGCCTCTGTCGATCCGTCTGAATCTACAACCCTTTACCGCCACTTTCGATTAGTCTGAATCTACAACCTTTTACACCCTCTGTCGATCTCTCTGAATCTACAACCCTTTACAGCCTCTATCGATCCGTCTGAATCTACAGCCCTGTACAGCCTCTGACGATCCGTCTGAATCTAGAACCCTTTACAGCCTCTCTCGATCTGTCTGAATCTACAAACCCTTACAGCCTCTGTCGATCTATCTGAATCTACAAATCCCTGCAGCCTCTGTCGATCCGTCTGAATCTACAACCATTTCAGCCTATGTCGATCCGTCTGAATCTACAGCCCTTTACAGCCTCAGTCGATATGTCTGAATCTACAGCCCCTTACGACCTCTGTCAACCTGTCTGAATCTACAACTCCCTGCAGCCTCTGTCGATCCGTCTGAATCTACAACCCTTTACCGCCACTGTCGATCCGTCTGGATCTATGAACCCTTACAGCCTCTGTCGATCCATCTGAATCTACAAACCCTTACAGCCTCTGTCGATCCGTCTGAATCTATAGCCCTTTACAGCCTCAGTCGATCTGTCTGAATCTACAACCCTTTACAGCCTCTGTTGATCTGTCTGAATCTACAAACCCTTACACCCTCTGTCGATCCGTCTGAATCTACAACCCTTTACCGCCACTGTCGATCCGTCTGGATCTACAACCCTTTACACCCTCTGTCGATCCATCTGAATCTACAAACCCTTACAGCCTCTGTCGATCCGTCTGAATCTATAGCCCTTTACAGCCTCAGTCGATCTGTCTGAATCTACAACCCTTTACAGCCTCTGTTGATCTGTCTGAATCTACAAACCCTTACAGCCTCTGTCGATCCGTCTGAATCTACAACCCTTTACCGCCACTGTCGATCTGTCTGAATCTACAACCCCTTACATTCTCTGTCGATCCATCTGAATCTACAACCCCTTACAGCCTCTTTCGGTCCGGCTGAATCTACACCCCTTTACAGCTTCTGTCGATCCGTCTGAATCTACAACCCTTTAAAGCCTCCGTCGTCTCTCCGAATCTGCAACCCTTTTTAGATTCTGTCGTTCTGTCAGAATTTACAACCCCTGCAGCCTCTGTCGAAACGTTTGAACCTACAACCCTTCACAGCCTCTGTCAATCTGTCTGAATCGACAACCCTTTACAGCCTCTATCGATCCGTCTGAATCTACAACCCTTTACAGCCTCTGTCGATCTGTCTGAATCTACAACCCTTTACAGCCTCTGTCGATCCGTCTGAATCTACAACCCTTTACGGCCTCTGTCGATCCGTCTGAATCTACAGCCCTTTACAGTCTCTGTCGATCCGCCTGAATCTACAACCCTTTACAGCCTCTGTCGATCTGTCTGAATCTACAGCCCCTTACGGCCTCTGTCGATCTGTCTGAATCTACAACCCCGTGCAGCCTCTGTCGATCTGTCTGAATCTACAACCCCGTGCAGCCTCTGTCGATCCGTCTGAATCTACAACCATTTCAGCCTATGTCGATCAGTCTGAATCTACAGCCCTTTACAGCCTCAGTCGATATGTCTGAATCTACAGCCCCTTACGACCTCTGTCAACCTGTCTGAATCTACAACTCCCTGCAGCCACTGTCGATCCGTCTGTATCTACAACCCTTTACACCCTCTGTCGATCCATCTGAATCTACAAACCCTTACAGCCTCTGTCGATCCGTCTGAATCTATAGCCCTTTACAGCCTCAGTCGATCTGTCTGAATCTACAACTCTTTACAGCCTCTGTTGATCTGTCTGAATCTACAAACCCTTACAGCCTCTGTCGATCCGTCTGAATCTACAACCCTTTACCGCCACTGTCGATCTGTCTGAGTCTACAACCCCTTACATTCTGTGTCGATCCATCTGAATCTACAACCCCTTACAGCCTCTTTCGGTCCGGCTGAATCTACAACCCTTTACAGCTTCTGTCGATCCGTCTGATTCTACAACCCTTTAAGGCCTCCGTCGTCTGTCTGAATCTACAACCCCTTTTAGATTCTGTCGTTCTGTCAGAAATTACAACCCCTGCAGCCTCTGTCGATACGTTTGAACCTACAACCCCTCACAGCCTCTGTCAATCTGTCTGAATCGACAACCCTTTACAGCCTCTATCGATCCGTCTGAATCTCCAACCCTTTACAGCCTCTGTCGATCTGTCTGAATCTATAAACCCTACAGCCTCTGTCGATCCGTCTGAATCTACAACCCTTTACCGCCACTTTCGATCCGTCTGAATCTACAACCTTTTACACCCTCTGTCGATCTCTCTGAATCTACAACCCTTTACAGCCTCTATCGATCCGTCTGAATCTACAGCCCTGTACAGCCTCTGACGATCCGTCTGAATCTAGAACCCTTTACAGCCTCTCTCGATCTGTCTGAATCTACAAACCCTTACAGCCTCTGTCGATCTATCTGAATCTACAAATCCCTGCAGCCTCTGTCGATCCGTCTGAATCTACAACCATTTCAGCCTATGTCGATCCGTCTGAATCTACAGCCCTTTACAGCCTCAGTCGATATGTCTGAATCTACAGCCCCTTACGACCTCTGTCAACCTGTCTGAATCTACAACTCCCTGCAGCCTCTGTCGATCCGTCTGAATCTACAACCCTTTACCGCCACTGTCGATCCGTCTGGATCTATGAACCCTTACAGCCTCTGTCGATCCATCTGAATCTACAAACCCTTACAGCCTCTGTCGATCCGTCTGAATCTATAGCCCTTTACAGCCTCAGTCGATCTGTCTGAATCTACAACCCTTTACAGCCTCTGTTGATCTGTCTGAATCTACAAACCCTTACAACCTCTGTCGATCCGTCTGAATCTACAACCCTTTACAGCCTCTGTCGATCCATCTGAATCTACAACCCCTTACAGCCTCTTTCGGTCCGGCTGAATCTACAACCCTTTACAGCTTCTGTCGATCCGTCTGAATCTACAACCCTTTAAAGCCTCCGTCGTCTGTCTGAATCTGCAACCCTTTTTAGATTCTGTCGTTCTGTCAGAATTTACAACCCCTGCAGCCTCTGTCGATACGTTTGAACCTACAACCCTTCACAGCCTCTGTCAATCTGTCTGAATCGACAACCCTTTACAGCCTCTATCGATCCGTCTGAATCTACAACGCTTTACAGCCTCTGTCGATCCGTCTGAATCTACAACCCTTTACAGCCTCTGTCGATCCGTCTGAATCTACAACCCTTTACAGTCTCTGTCGATCCGCCTGAATCTACAACCCTTTACAGCCTCTGTCGATCAGTCTGAATCTACAGGCCTTTACAGCCTCTGTCGATCCGTCTGAATCTACAACCCCTTACAGCCTCGGTCAATCTGTCTGAATCTACAACCCTTACAGCCTCTGTCGATCTATCTGAATCTACAAATCCCTGCAGCCTCTGTCGATCCGTCTGAATCTACAACCATTTCAGCCTATGTCGATCCGTCTGAATCTACAGCCCTTTACAGCCTCAGTCGATATGTCTGAATCTACAGCCCCTTACGACCTCTGTCAACCTGTCTGAATCTACAACTCCCTGCAGCCTCTGACGATCCGTCTGAATCTACAACCCTTTACACCCTCTGTCGATCCATCTGAATCTACAAACCCTTACAGCCTCTGTCGATCCGTCTGAATCTACAACCCTTTACCGCCTCTGTCGATCTGTCTGAATCTACAACCACTTACATTCTCTGTCGATCCATCTGAATCTACAACCCCTTACAGCCTCTTTCGGTCCGGCTGAATCTACAACCCTTTACAGCTTCTGTCGATCCGTCTGAATCTACAACCCTTTAAAGCCTCCGTCGTCTGTCTGAATCTGCAACCCTTTTTAGATTCTGTCGTTCTGTCAGAATTTACAACCCCTGCAGCCTCTGTCGAAACGTTTGAACCTACAACCCTTCACAGCCTCTGCCAATCTGTCTGAATCGACAACCCTTTACAGCCTCTATCGATCCGTCTGAATCTACAACCCTTTACAGCCTCTGTCGATCCGTCTGAATCTACAACCCTTTACAGCCTCTGTCGATCTGTCTGAATCTACAACCCTTTACGGCCTCCGTCGATCCGTCTGAATCTACAGCCCTTTACAGTCTCTGTCGATCCGCCTGAATCTACAACCCTTTACAGCCTCTGTCGATCTGTCTGAATCTACAACCCTTTACAGCCTCTATCGATACGTCTGAATCTACAACCCTTTACAGCCTCTGTCGATCTGTCTGAATCTACAACCATTACAGCCTCTATCGATACGTCTGAATCTACAACCCTTTACAGCCTCTGTCGATCCGTCTGAATCTACAACCCTTTACAGCCTCTGTCGATCTGTCTGAATCTACAACCCTTTACAGCCTCTGTCGATCCGTCTGAATCTACAAACCTTTACGGCCTCTGTCGATCCGTCTGAATCTACAGCCCTTTACAGTCTCTGTCGATCCGCCTGAATCTACAACCCTTTACAGACTCTGTCGATCTGTCTGAATCTACAGCCCCTTACGACCTCTGTCAACCTGTCTGAATCTACAACTATCTGCAGCCTCTGTCGATCCGTCTGAATCTACAACCCTTTACCGCCACTGTCGATCGATCTGGATCTACAACCCTTTAAACCCTCTGTCGATCCATCTGAATCTACAAACCCTTACAGCCTCTGTCGATCCGTCTGAATCTACAACCCCTTACAGCCTCGGTCAATCTGTCTGAATCTACAACCCTTACAGCCTCTGTCGATCTATCTGAATCTACAAATCCCTGCAGCCTCTGTCGATCCGTCTGAATCTACAACCATTTCAGCCTATGTCGATCCGTCTGAATCTACAGCCCTTTACAGCCTCAGTCGATATGTCTGAATCTACAGCCCCTTACGACCTCTGTCAACCTGTCTGAATCTACAACTCCCTGCAGCCTCTGACGATCCGTCTGAATCTACAACCCTTTACACCCTCTGTCGATCCATCTGAATCTACAAACCCTTACAGCCTCTGTCGATCCGTCTGAATCTACAACCCTTTACCGCCTCTGTCGATCTGTCTGAATCTACAACCACTTACATTCTCTGTCGATCCATCTGAATCTACAACCCCTTACAGCCTCTTTCGGTCCGGCTGAATCTACAACCCTTTACAGCTTCTGTCGATCCGTCTGAATCTACAACCCTTTAAAGCCTCCGTCGTCTGTCTGAATCTGCAACCCTTTTTAGATTCTGTCGTTCTGTCAGAATTTACAACCCCTGCAGCCTCTGTCGAAACGTTTGAACCTACAACCCCTCACAGCCTCTGCCAATCTGTCTGAATCGACAACCCTTTACAGCCTCTATCGATCCGTCTGAATCTCCAACCCTTTACAGCCTCTGTCGATCTGTCTGAATCTATAAACCCTACAGCCTCTGTCGATCCGTCTGAATCTACAACCCTTTACCGCCACTTTCGATCCGTCTGAATCTACAACCTTTTACACCCTCTGTCGATCTCTCTGAATCTACAACCCTTTACAGCCTCTATCGATCCGTCTGAATCTACAGCCCTGTACAGCCTCTGACGATCCGTCTGAATCTAGAACCCTTTACAGCCTCTCTCGATCTGTCTGAATCTACAAACCCTTACAGCCTCTGTCGATCTATCTGAATCTACAAATCCCTGCAGCCTCTGTCGATCCGTCTGAATCTACAACCATTTCAGCCTATGTCGATCCGACTGAATCTACAGCCCTTTACAGCCTCAGTCGATATGTCTGAATCTACAGCCCCTTACGACCTCTGTCAACCTGTCTGAATCTACAACTCCCTGCAGCCTCTGTCGATCCGTCTGAATCTACAACCCTTTACCGCCACTGTCGATCCGTCTGGATCTATGAACCCTTACAGCCTCTGTCGATCCATCTGAATCTACAAACCCTTACAGCCTCTGTCGATCCGTCTGAATCTATAGCCCTTTACAGCCTCAGTCGATCTGTCTGAATCTACAACCCTTTACAGCCTCTGTTGATCTGTCTGAATCTACAAACCCTTACAACCTCTGTCGATCCGTCTGAATCTACAACCCTTTACAGCCTCTGTCGATCCATCTGAATCTACAACCCCTTACAGCCTCTTTCGGTCCGGCTGAATCTACAACCCTTTACAGCTTCTGTCGATCCGTCTGAATCTACAACCCTTTAAAGCCTCCGTCGTCTGTCTGAATCTGCAACCCTTTTTAGATTCTGTCGTTCTGTCAGAATTTACAACCCCTGCAGCCTCTGTCGATACGTTTGAACCTACAACCCTTCACAGCCTCTGTCAATCTGTCTGAATCGACAACCCTTTACAGCCTCTATCGATCCGTCTGAATCTACAACGCTTTACAGCCTCTGTCGATCCGTCTGAATCTACAACCCTTTACAGCCTCTGTCGATCCGTCTGAATCTACAACCCTTTACAGTCTCTGTCGATCCGCCTGAATCTACAACCCTTTACAGCCTCTGTCGATCAGTCTGAATCTACAGGCCTTTACAGCCTCTGTCGATCCGTCTGAATCTACAACCCCTTACAGCCTCGGTCAATCTGTCTGAATCTACAACCCTTACAGCCTCTGTCGATCTATCTGAATCTACAAATCCCTGCAGCCTCTGTCGATCCGTCTGAATCTACAACCATTTCAGCCTATGTCGATCCGTCTGAATCTACAGCCCTTTACAGCCTCAGTCGATATGTCTGAATCTACAGCCCCTTACGACCTCTGTCAACCTGTCTGAATCTACAACTCCCTGCAGCCTCTGACGATCCGTCTGAATCTACAACCCTTTACACCCTCTGTCGATCCATCTGAATCTACAAACCCTTACAGCCTCTGTCGATCCGTCTGAATCTACAACCCTTTACCGCCTCTGTCGATCTGTCTGAATCTACAACCACTTACATTCTCTGTCGATCCATCTGAATCTACAACCCCTTACAGCCTCTTTCGGTCCGGCTGAATCTACAACCCTTTACAGCTTCTGTCGATCCGTCTGAATCTACAACCCTTTAAAGCCTCCGTCGTCTGTCTGAATCTGCAACCCTTTTTAGATTCTGTCGTTCTGTCAGAATTTACAACCCCTGCAGCCTCTGTCGAAACGTTTGAACCTACAACCCTTCACAGCCTCTGCCAATCTGTCTGAATCGACAACCCTTTACAGCCTCTATCGATCCGTCTGAATCTACAACCCTTTACAGCCTCTGTCGATCCGTCTGAATCTACAACCCTTTACAGCCTCTGTCGATCTGTCTGAATCTACAACCCTTTACGGCCTCCGTCGATCCGTCTGAATCTACAGCCCTTTACAGTCTCTGTCGATCCGCCTGAATCTACAACCCTTTACAGCCTCTGTCGATCTGTCTGAATCTACAACCCTTTACAGCCTCTATCGATACGTCTGAATCTACAACCCTTTACAGCCTCTGTCGATCTGTCTGAATCTACAACCATTACAGCCTCTATCGATACGTCTGAATCTACAACCCTTTACAGCCTCTGTCGATCCGTCTGAATCTACAACCCTTTACAGCCTCTGTCGATCTGTCTGAATCTACAACCCTTTACAGCCTCTGTCGATCCGTCTGAATCTACAAACCTTTACGGCCTCTGTCGATCCGTCTGAATCTACAGCCCTTTACAGTCTCTGTCGATCCGCCTGAATCTACAACCCTTTACAGACTCTGTCGATCTGTCTGAATCTACAGCCCCTTACGACCTCTGTCAACCTGTCTGAATCTACAACTATCTGCAGCCTCTGTCGATCCGTCTGAATCTACAACCCTTTACCGCCACTGTCGATCGATCTGGATCTACAACCCTTTAAACCCTCTGTCGATCCATCTGAATCTACAAACCCTTACAGCCTCTGTCGATCCGTCTGAATCTACAACCCCTTACAGCCTCGGTCAATCTGTCTGAATCTACAACCCTTACAGCCTCTGTCGATCTATCTGAATCTACAAATCCCTGCAGCCTCTGTCGATCCGTCTGAATCTACAACCATTTCAGCCTATGTCGATCCGTCTGAATCTACAGCCCTTTACAGCCTCAGTCGATATGTCTGAATCTACAGCCCCTTACGACCTCTGTCAACCTGTCTGAATCTACAACTCCCTGCAGCCTCTGACGATCCGTCTGAATCTACAACCCTTTACACCCTCTGTCGATCCATCTGAATCTACAAACCCTTACAGCCTCTGTCGATCCGTCTGAATCTACAACCCTTTACCGCCTCTGTCGATCTGTCTGAATCTACAACCACTTACATTCTCTGTCGATCCATCTGAATCTACAACCCCTTACAGCCTCTTTCGGTCCGGCTGAATCTACAACCCTTTACAGCTTCTGTCGATCCGTCTGAATCTACAACCCTTTAAAGCCTCCGTCGTCTGTCTGAATCTGCAACCCATTTTAGATTCTGTCGTTCTGTCAGAATTTACAACCCCTGCAGCCTCTGTCGAAACGTTTGAACCTACAACCCCTCACAGCCTCTGCCAATCTGTCTGAATCGACAACCCTTTACAGCCTCTATCGATCCGTCTGAATCTCCAACCCTTTACAGCCTCTGTCGATCTGTCTGAATCTATAAACCCTACAGCCTCTGTCGATCCGTCTGAATCTACAACCCTTTACCGCCACTTTCGATCCGTCTGAATCTACAACCTTTTACACCCTCTGTCGATCTCTCTGAATCTACAACCCTTTACAGCCTCTATCGATCCGTCTGAATCTACAGCCCTGTACAGCCTCTGACGATCCGTCTGAATCTAGAACCCTTTACAGCCTCTCTCGATCTGTCTGAATCTACAAACCCTTACAGCCTCTGTCGATCTATCTGAATCTACAAATCCCTGCAGCCTCTGTCGATCCGTCTGAATCTACAACCATTTCAGCCTATGTCGATCCGTCTGAATCTACAGCCCTTTACAGCCTCAGTCGATATGTCTGAATCTACAGCCCCTTACGACCTCTGTCAACCTGTCTGAATCTACAACTCCCTGCAGCCTCTGTCGATCCGTCTGAATCTACAACCCTTTACCGCCACTGTCGATCCGTCTGGATCTATGAACCCTTACAGCCTCTGTCGATCCATCTGAATCTACAAACCCTTACAGCCTCTGTCGATCCGTCTGAATCTATAGCCCTTTACAGCCTCAGTCGATCTGTCTGAATCTACAACCCTTTACAGCCTCAGTTGATCTGTCTGAATCTACAAACCCTTACAACCTCTGTCGATCCGTCTGAATCTACAACCCTTTACAGCCTCTGTCGATCCATCTGAATCTACAACCCCTTACAGCCTCTTTCGGTCCGGCTGAATCTACAACCCTTTACAGCTTCTGTCGATCCGTCTGAATCTACAACCCTTTAAAGCCTCCGTCGTCTGTCTGAATCTGCAACCCTTTTTAGATTCTGTCGTTCTGTCAGAATTTACAACCCCTGCAGCCTCTGTCGATACGTTTGAACCTACAACCCTTCACAGCCTCTGTCAATCTGTCTGAATCGACAACCCTTTACAGCCTCTATCGATCCGTCTGAATCTACAACGCTTTACAGCCTCTGTCGATCCGTCTGAATCTACAACCCTTTACAGCCTCTGTCGATCCGTCTGAATCTACAACCCTTTACAGTCTCTGTCGATCCGCCTGAATCTACAACCCTTTACAGCCTCTGTCGATCAGTCTGAATCTACAGGCCTTTACAGCCTCTGTCGATCCGTCTGAATCTACAACCCCTTACAGCCTCGGTCAATCTGTCTGAATCTACAACCCTTACAGCCTCTGTCGATCTATCTGAATCTACAAATCCCTGCAGCCTCTGTCGATCCGTCTGAATCTACAACCATTTCAGCCTATGTCGATCCGTCTGAATCTACAGCCCTTTACAGCCTCAGTCGATATGTCTGAATCTACAGCCCCTTACGACCTCTGTCAACCTGTCTGAATCTACAACTCCCTGCAGCCTCTGACGATCCGTCTGAATCTACAACCCTTTACACCCTCTGTCGATCCATCTGAATCTACAAACCCTTACAGCCTCTGTCGATCCGTCTGAATCTACAACCCTTTACCGCCTCTGTCGATCTGTCTGAATCTACAACCACTTACATTCTCTGTCGATCCATCTGAATCTACAACCCCTTACAGCCTCTTTCGGTCCGGCTGAATCTACAACCCTTTACAGCTTCTGTCGATCCGTCTGAATCTACAACCCTTTAAAGCCTCCGTCGTCTGTCTGAATCTGCAACCCTTTTTAGATTCTGTCGTTCTGTCAGAATTTACAACCCCTGCAGCCTCTGTCGAAACGTTTGAACCTACAACCCTTCACAGCCTCTGCCAATCTGTCTGAATCGACAACCCTTTACAGCCTCTATCGATCCGTCTGAATCTACAACCCTTTACAGCCTCTGTCGATCCGTCTGAATCTACAACCCTTTACAGCCTCTGTCGATCTGTCTGAATCTACAACCCTTTACGGCCTCCGTCGATCCGTCTGAATCTACAGCCCTTTACAGTCTCTGTCGATCCGCCTGAATCTACAACCCTTTACAGCCTCTGTCGATCTGTCTGAATCTACAACCCTTTACAGCCTCTATCGATACGTCTGAATCTACAACCCTTTACAGCCTCTGTCGATCTGTCTGAATCTACAACCATTACAGCCTCTATCGATACGTCTGAATCTACAACCCTTTACAGCCTCTGTCGATCCGTCTGAATCTACAACCCTTTACAGCCTCTGTCGATCTGTCTGAATCTACAACCCTTTACAGCCTCTGTCGATCCGTCTGAATCTACAAACCTTTACGGCCTCTGTCGATCCGTCTGAATCTACAGCCCTTTACAGTCTCTGTCGATCCGCCTGAATCTACAACCCTTTACAGACTCTGTCGATCTGTCTGAATCTACAGCCCCTTACGACCTCTGTCAACCTGTCTGAATCTACAACTATCTGCAGCCTCTGTCGATCCGTCTGAATCTACAACCCTTTACCGCCACTGTCGATCGATCTGGATCTACAACCCTTTAAACCCTCTGTCGATCCATCTGAATCTACAAACCCTTACAGCCTCTGTCGATCCGTCTGAATCTACAACCCCTTACAGCCTCGGTCAATCTGTCTGAATCTACAACCCTTACAGCCTCTGTCGATCTATCTGAATCTACAAATCCCTGCAGCCTCTGTCGATCCGTCTGAATCTACAACCATTTCAGCCTATGTCGATCCGTCTGAATCTACAGCCCTTTACAGCCTCAGTCGATATGTCTGAATCTACAGCCCCTTACGACCTCTGTCAACCTGTCTGAATCTACAACTCCCTGCAGCCTCTGACGATCCGTCTGAATCTACAACCCTTTACACCCTCTGTCGATCCATCTGAATCTACAAACCCTTACAGCCTCTGTCGATCCGTCTGAATCTACAACCCTTTACCGCCTCTGTCGATCTGTCTGAATCTACAACCACTTACATTCTCTGTCGATCCATCTGAATCTACAACCCCTTACAGCCTCTTTCGGTCCGGCTGAATCTACAACCCTTTACAGCTTCTGTCGATCCGTCTGAATCTACAACCCTTTAAAGCCTCCGTCGTCTGTCTGAATCTGCAACCCTTTTTAGATTCTGTCGTTCTGTCAGAATTTACAACCCCTGCAGCCTCTGTCGAAACGTTTGAACCTACAACCCTTCACAGCCTCTGCCAATCTGTCTGAATCGACAACCCTTTACAGCCTCTATCGATCCGTCTGAATCTACAACCCTTTACAGCCTCTGTCGATCCGTCTGAATCTACAACCCTTTACAGCCTCTGTCGATCTGTCTGAATCTACAACCCTTTACGGCCTCCGTCGATCCGTCTGAATCTACAGCCCTTTACAGTCTCTGTCGATCCGCCTGAATCTACAACCCTTTACAGCCTCTGTCGATCTGTCTGAATCTACAACCCTTTACAGCCTCTATCGATACGTCTGAATCTACAACCCTTTACAGCCTCTGTCGATCTGTCTGAATCTACAACCATTACAGCCTCTATCGATACGTCTGAATCTACAACCCTTTACAGCCTCTGTCGATCCGTCTGAATCTACAACCCTTTACAGCCTCTGTCGATCTGTCTGAATCTACAACCCTTTACAGCCTCTGTCGATCCGTCTGAATCTACAAACCTTTACGGCCTCTGTCGATCCGTCTGAATCTACAGCCCTTTACAGTCTCTGTCGATCCGCCTGAATCTACAACCCTTTACAGACTCTGTCGATCTGTCTGAATCTACAGCCCCTTACGACCTCTGTCAACCTGTCTGAATCTACAACTATCTGCAGCCTCTGTCGATCCGTCTGAATCTACAACCCTTTACCGCCACTGTCGATCGATCTGGATCTACAACCCTTTAAACCCTCTGTCGATCCATCTGAATCTACAAACCCTTACAGCCTCTGTTGATCCGTCTGAATCGACAACCCTTTACAGCCTCTTTCGATCCATCTGAATCTACAGCCCTTTACAGTCCCTGTCAATCCGCCTGAATCTACAACCCTTTACAGCCTCTGTCGATCTGTCTGAATCTACAGCCCCTGACGGCCTCTGTCGATCTGTCTGAATCCACAACCCCCTGCAGCCTCTGTCGATCCGTCTGAATCTACAGGCCTTACAGCCTCTGTCGATCTGTCTGAATCTACAAATCCCTGCAGCCTCTGTCGATCCGTCTGAATCTACAACCCTTTACAGCCTCTGTCGATCCGTTTGAATCTACAACACGAAACAGCCTCTGTCGATCAGTCTGAATCTATAACCCCTTACAGCCTCTGTCCATCCGTCTGAACCTACAACTCTGCAGACTCTGTCGATCCGTCTGAATCTACAACTCTTTACAGCCTCTGTCGATCTGTCTGAATCTACAACCCCTTACAGCCTCTGTCAATCTAACTGAATCTAGAACCCTTTACTGTCTCTGTCGATCTGTCTGAATCTACAACCACTTACTGCATCTGTCAATCCGTCTGAATCTACAACCCTTTACAGCTTCAGTCGATCTGTCTGAATCTACAACACTTTACAGCCTCTGTCGATCCGGCTGAATCTGCAACCCTTTACAGCCTCTGTCGATTCGTCTGAATTTACAACCCCTGCAGCCTCTGTCGATACGTTTGAACCTACAACCCTTTACAGCCTCTGTCAATCTGTCTGAATCTACAAGTCATTACAGCCTCTGTCGATCTGTCTGAATCGACAACCCTTTACAGACTCTGTCGGTCAGTCTGAATCTACAACCACTTACTGTCTCTGTCGATCTGTCTGAATCTACAACCACTTAGGGGCTCTGTCGATCCCTCTGAATCTACAGCTCTTTACAGCCTCTGTTGATCCATCTGAACCTACAACCCTTTACATTCTCTGTCGATCCGTCTGAATCTACAACCCTTTACAGCCTCTGTCGATCTGTCTGAATCTACAGACCCTTACGGCCTCTGTTGATCCGTCTGAATCTACAACCCCCTGCAGCCTCTGTCAATCCGTCTGAATCTACAACCCCTTACGGCCTCTGTCGATCCGTCTGAATCTACAACCATTACAGCCTCTGTCGATCTGTCTGAATCTACAACCCCCTGCAGCCTCTGTCGATCCGTCTGAATCTACAACCCTTTACAGCCTCTGTCGATCTGTCTGAATCTACAGACCCTTACGGCCTCTGTCGATCTGTCTGAATCTACAACCCCCTGCAGCCTCTGTCGATCTGTAGCCTCTGTCGATCCGTCTGAATCTACAACCCTTTACAGCCTCTCTCGATCTGTCTGAATCCACAAACCCTTACAGCCTCTGTCGATCTGTCTGAATCTACAAATCCCTGCAGCCTCTGTCGATCCGTCTGAATCTACAACCCTTTACAGCCTCTGTCGATCCGTTTGAATCTACAACACGAAACAGCCTCTGTCGATCTGTCTGAATCTATAACCCCTTACAGCCTCTGTCCATCCGTCTGAACCTACAACTCTGCAGACTCTGTCGATCCGTCTGAATCTACAACTCTTTACAGCCTCTGTCGATCTGTCTGAATCTACAACCCCTTACAGCCTCTGTCAATCTAACTGAATCGAGAAACCTTTACTGTCTCTGTCGATCTGTCTGAATCTACAACCACTTACTGCATCTGTCAATCCGTCTGAATCTACAACCCTTTACAGCCTCTGTCGATTCGTCTGAATTTACAACGCCGTGCAGCCTCTGTCGATACGTTTGAACCTACAACCCTTTACAGCCTCTGTCAATCTGTCTGAATCTGCAAGTCTTTACAGCCTCTTTCGATCTGTCTGAATCGACAACCCTTTACAGACTCTGTCGGTCAGTCTGAATCTACAACCACGTACTGTCTCTGTCGATCTGTCTGAATCTACAACCACTTAGGGGCTCTGTCGATCCCTCTGAATCTACAGCTCTTTACAGCCTCTGTTGATCCATCTGAACCTACAACCCTTTACATTCTCTGTCGATCCGTCTGAATCTACAACCCTTTACAGCCTCTGTCGATCTGTCTGAATCTACAGACCCTTACGGCCTCTGTCGATCTGTCTGAATCTACAACCCCCTGCAGCCTCTGTCGATCTGTAGCCTCTGTCGATCCGTCTGAATCTACAACCCTTTACAGCCTCGGTCGATCTGTCTGAATCTACAACCATTACAGCCTCTGCCGATCTGTGTGAATCTACAACCCGTTACAGCCTCTGCCGATCTGTCTGAAACTACAACCCTTTACAGCCTCTGTCCATCTGTCTGAATCTACAACCCCTTACAGCCTCTGTCGATCCCTCTGAATCTACAACCTCTTACAGTCTCTGTCGATCCCCCTGAATCTACAACCCTGTTGCCTCTGTAGATCCCTCTGAATCTTCAGCCCCTTACATTCTCTGACGATCCGTCTGAATCTACAACCCTGTAGCCTCTGTCGATCCGGCTGAATCTACAACCACTTACGGCCTCTATCGATCCCTTTCAATCTACAACCCTTTACAGCCTCTGTCGATCCGTCTGATTCAACAACCCTTTAATGTCTCTGTCGACCTGTCTGAATCTACCACACAACAGCCGGTGTCATTCCGCCTGAATCTACAACCCTTTACAGCCTCTGTCGATCTGTCTGAATCTACAACCCTTTACAGCCTCTGTCGATCTGTCTGAATCTATAAACACTTACAGCCTCTGTCGATCCATCTGAATCTACAAACCTTTACCTCCACTTTCGATCCGTCTGAATCTACAACCTTTTACACCCTCTGTCGATCTGTCTGAATCTACAACCCTTTACAGCCTCTATCGATCCGTCTGAATCTACAGTCCTTTACAGCCTCTGACGATCTGTCTGAATCTAGAACCCTTTACAGCCTCTCTCGATCTGTCTGAATCTACAAACCCTTACAGCCTCTGTCGATCTATCTGAATCTACAAATCCCTGCAGCCTCTGTCGATCCGTATGAATCTACAACCATTTCAGCCTCTGTCGATCCGTCTGAATCTACAGCCCTTTACAGCCTCTGTCGATATGTCTGAACCTACAGCCCCTTAAGGCCTCTGTCAACCTGTCTGAATCTACAACCCCTTACAGCCTCGGTCGATCTCTGAATCTACAACCCTTACAGCCTCTGCCAATCTGTGTGAATCTACAACCCGTTACAGCCTCTGCCGATCTGTCTGAAACTACAACCCTTTACAGCCTCTGTCCATCTGTCTGAATCTACAACCCCTTACAGCCTCTGTCGATCCCTCTGAATCTACAACCCCTTACAGTCTCTTTCGATCCCTCTGAATCTACAACCTTGTTGCCTCTGTCGATCCCTCTGACTCTACAACCCCTTACATTCTCTGTCGATCCGTCTGAATCTACAACCCTGTAGCCTCTGTCGATCTGTCTGAATCTACAACCCTTTACAGCCTCGGTCGATCTGTCTGAATCTACAACCCTTACAGCCTCTGCCGATCTGTGTGAATCTACAACCCGTTAAAGCCTCTGCCAATCTGTCTGAAACTACAACCCTTTACAGCCTCTGTCCATCTGTCTGAATCTTCAACCCCTTACAGCCTCTGTCGATCCCGCTGATTCTACAACCTCTTACAGTCTCTGTCGATCCCTCTGAATCTACAACCCTGTTGCCTCTGTCGATCCCTCTGAATCTACAACCCCTTACATTCTCTGTCGATCCGTCTGAATCTACAACCCTGTAGCCTCTTTCGATCCGTCTGAATCTACAACCACTTACAGCCTCTGTCAAACCGTGTGAATCTACAACCCCTTACAGCCTCTGTCGATCCGGCTGAATCTACAACCACTTACAGCCTCTATCGATCCCTTTGAATCTACAACCCTTTACAGACTCTGTCGATCCGACTGTTTCAACAACCCTTTAATGACTCTGTCGACCTGTCTGAATCTACCACACAAGAGCCGGTGTCGATCAGCCTGAATCTACACCCCTTTACAGCCTCTGTCGATCTGTCTGAATCTACAGCCCTTTACAGCCTCTGACGATCCGTCTGAATCTAGAACCCTTTACAGCCTCTCTCGATCTATCTGAATCTACAAATCCCTGCAGCCTCTGTCGATCCGTCTGAATCTATAAACCCTTACAGCCTCTTTCGATCCGTCTGAATCTACAACCCTTTACCGCCACTTTCGATCCGTCTGAATCTACAACCTTTTACACCCTCTATCGATCCATCTGAATCTACAGCCCTTTACAGCCTCTGACGATCCATCTGAATCTAGAACCCTTTACAGCCTCTCTCGATCTATCTGAATCTACAAATCCCTGCAGCCTCTGTCGATCCGTCTGAATCTACAACCATTTCAGCCTCTGTCGATCCGTCTGAATCTACAGCCCTTTACAGCCTCTGTCGATATGTCTGAATCTACAGCCCCTTACGACCTCTGTCAACCTGTCTGAATCTACAACTCCCTGCAGCCTCTGTCGATCCGTCTGAATCTACAGGCCTTACAGCCTCTGTCGATCTGTCTGAATCTACAAATCCCTGCAGCCTCTGTCGATCCGTCTGAATCTACAACCCTTTACAGCCTCTGTCGATCCGTTTGAATCTACAACACGAAACAGCCTCTGTCAATCTGTCTGAATCTACAACCCCTTACAGCCTCTGTCCATCCGTCTGAACCTACAACTCTGCAGACTCTGTCGATCCGTCTGAATCCACAACTCTTTACAGCCTCTGTCGATCTGTCTGAATCTACAACCCCTTACAGCCTCTGTCAATCTAACTGCATCTAGAACCCTTTACTGTCTCTGTCGATCTGTCTGAATCTACAACCACTTACTGCATCTGTCAATCCGTCTGAATCTACAACACTTTACAGCCTCTGTCGATTCATCTGAATTTACAACGCCGTGCAGCCTCTGTCGATACGTTTGAACCTACAACCCTTTACAGCCTCTGTCAATCTGTCTGAATCTGCAAGTCTTTACAGCCTCTTTCGATCTGTCTGAATCGACAACCCTTTACAGACTCTGTCGGTCAGTCTGAATCTACAACCACTTACTGTCTCTGTCGATCTGTCTGAATCTACAACCACTTAGGGGCTCTGTCGATCCCTCTGAATCTAAAGCTCTTTACAGCCTCTGTCGATCCGTCTGAATCTACAACCCTTTACATTCTCTGTCGATCCGTCTGAATCTACAACCCTTTACAGCCTCTGTCGATCTGTCTGAATCTACAGACCCTTACGGCCTCTGTCGATCTGTCTGAATCTACAACCCCCTGCAGCCTCTGTCGATCTGTAGCCTCTGTCGATCCGTCTGAATCTACAACCTTTTCCAGCCTCGGTCGATCTGTCTGAATCTACAACCATTACAGCCTCTGCCGATCTGTGTGAATCTACAACCCGTTACAGCCTCTGCCGATCTGTCTGAAACTACAACCCTTTACAGCCTCTGTCCATCTGTCTGAATCTACAACCCCTTACAGCCTCTGTCGATCCCTCTGAATCTACAACCTCTTACAGTCTCTGTCGATCCCTCTGAATCTACAACCCTGTTGCCTCTGTAGATCCCTCTGAATCTTCAACCCCTTACATTCTCTGACGATCCGTCTGAATCTACAACCCTGTAGCCTCTGTCGATCCGGCTGAATCTACAACCACTTACGGCCTCTATCGATCCCTTTCAATCTACAACCCTTTACAGCCTCTGTCGATCCGTCTGATTCAACAACCCTTTAATGTCTCTGTCGACCTGTCTGAATCTACCACACAACAGCCGGTGTCATTCCGCCTGAATCTACAACCCTTTACAGCCTCTGTCGATCTGTCTGAATCTACAACCCTTTACAGCCTCTGTCGATCTGTCTGAATCTATAAACCCTTACAGCCTCTGTCGATCCGTCTGAATCTACAAACCTTTACCTCCACTTTCGATCCGTCTGAATCTACAACCTTTTACACCCTCTGTCGATCTGTCTGAATCTACAACCCTTTACAGCCTCTATCGATCCGTCTGAATCTACAGTCCTTTACAGCCTCTGACGATCCGTCTGAATCTAGAACCCTTTACAGCCTCTCTCGATCTGTCTGAATCTACAAACCCTTACAGCCTCTGTCGATCTATCTGAATCTACAAATCCCTGCAGCCTCTGTCGATCCGTATGAATCTACAACCATTTCAGCCTCTGTCGATCCATCTGAATCTACAGCCCTTTACAGCCTCTGTCGATATGTCTGAACCTACAGCCCCTTACGGCCTCTGTCAACCTGTCTGAATCTACAACCCCTTACAGCCTCGGTCGATCTCTCTGAATCTACAACCCTTACAGCCTCTGCCAATCTGTGTGAATCTACAACCCGTTACAGCCTCTGCCGATCTGTCTGAAACTACAACCCTTTACAGCCTCTGTCCATCTGTCTGAATCTACAACACGTTACAGCCTCTGTCGATCCCTCTGAATCTACAACCCTTTACAGCCTCTATCGATCCGTCTGAATCTACAGCCCTTTACACCCTCTGACGATCCGTCTGAATCTAGAACCCTTTACAGCCTCTCTCGATCTGTCTGAATCCACAAACCCTTACAGCCTCTGTCGATCTATCTGAATCTACAAATCCCTGCAGCCTCTGTCGATCCGTCTGAATCTACAACCATTTCAGCCTCTGTCGATCCGTCTGAATCTACAGCCCTTTACAGCCTCTGTCGATCCGTCTGAATCTACAGCCCTTTACACCCTCTGTCGATCCATCTGAATCTACAAGCCCTTACAGCCTCTGTCGATCCGTCTGAATCTATAGCCCTTTACAGCCTCTGTTGATCTGTCTGAATCTACAAACCCTTACACCCTCTGTCGATCCGTCTGAATCTACAACCCTTTACCGCCACTGTCGATCCGTCTGGATCTACAACACTTTACACCCTCTGTCGATCCATCTGAATCTACAAACCCTTACAGCCTCTGTCGATCCGTCTGAATCTATAGCCCTTTACAGCCTCAGTCGATCTGTCTGAATCTACAACCCTTTACAGCCTCTGTTGATCTGTCTGAATCTACAAACCCTTACAGCCTCTGTCGAGACGTCTGAATCTACAACCCTTTACCGCCACTGTCGATCTGTCTGAATCTACAACCCCTTACATTCTCTGTCGATCCATCTGAATCTACAAACCCTTACAGCCTCTGTCGATCCGTCTGAATCTATAGCCCTTTACAGCCTCAGTCGATCTGTCTGAATCTACAACCCCTTACATTCTCTGTCGATCCATCTGAATCTACAACCCCTTACAGCCTCTTTCGGTCCGGCTGAATCTACAACCCTTTACAGCTTCTGTCGATCCGTCTGAATCTACAACCCTTTAAAGCCTCCGTCGTCTGTCTGAATCTGCAACCCTTTTTAGATTCTGTCGTTCTGTCAGAATTTACAACCCCTGCAGCTTCTGTCGATACGTTTGAACCTACAACCCTTCACAGCCTCTGTCAATCTGTCTGAATCGACAACCCTTTACAGCCTCTATCGATCCGTCTGAATCTACAACCCTTTACAGCCTCTGTCGATCTGTCTGAATCTACAACCCTTTACAGCCTCTGTCGATCCGTCTGAATCTACAACCTTTTACAGCCTCTGTCGATCTGTCTGAATCTATAAACCCTTACAGCCTCTGTCGATCCGTCTGAATCTACAACCCTTTTCCGCCACTTTCGATCCGTCTGAATCTACAACCTTTTACACCCTCTGTCGATCTGTCTGAATCTACAACCCTTTACAGCCTCTGATAATCCGTCTGAATCTAGAGCCCTTTACAGCCTCTCTCGATCTGTCTGAATCTTCAAACCCTTACAGCCTCTGTCGATCTATCTGAATCTACAAATCCCTGCAGCCTCTGTCGATCCGTATGAATCTACAACCATTTCAGCCTCTGTCGATCCGTCTGAATCTACAGCCCTTTACAGCCTCTGTCGATATGTCTGAATCTACAGCCCCTTACGGCCTCTGTCAACCTGTCTGAATCTACAACCCCTTACAGCCTCGGTCGATCTGTCTGAATCTACAACCCTTACAGCCTCTGCCGATCTGTGTGAACCTACAACCCGTTACAGCCTCTGCCGATCTGTCTGAAACTACAGCCCTTTACAGCCTCTGTCCATCTGTCTGAATCTACAACCCCTTACAACCTCTGTCGATCCCTCTGAATCTACAACCCCTTACAGTCTCTTTCGATCCCTCTGAATCTACAACCCTGTTGCCTCTCTCGATCCCTCTGAATCTAAAACCCTTTACAGCCTCGGTCGATCTGTCTCAATCTACAACCCTTACAGCCTCCGCCGATCTGTGTGAATCTACAACCCGTTACACCCTCTGTCGATCTCTCTGAATCTACAACCCTTTACAGCCTCTATCGATCCGTCTGAATCTACAGCCCTTTACAGCCTCTGACGATCCGTCTGAATCTAGAACCCTTTACAGCCTCTCTCGATCTGTCTGAATCCACAAACCCTTACAGCCTCTGTCGATCTATCTGAATCTACAAATCCCTGCAGCCTCTGTCGATCCGTCTGAATCTACAACCATTTCAGCCTCTGTCGATCCGTCTGAATCTACAGCCCTTTACAGCCTCTGTCGATCCGTCTGAATCTACAGCCCTTTACACCCTCTGTCGATCCATCTGAATCTACAAGCCCTTACAGCCTCTGTCGATCCGTCTGAATCTATAGCCCTTTACAGCCTCTGTTGATCTGTCTGAATCTACAAACCCTTACACCCTCTGTCGATCCGTCTGAATCTACAACCCTTTACCGCCACTGTCGATCCGTCTGGATCTACAACCCTTTACACCCTCTGTCGATCCATCTGAATCTACAAACCCTTACAGCCTCTGTCGATCCGTCTGAATCTACAACCCTTTACCGCCACTGTCGATCTGTCTGAATCTACAACCCCTTACATTCTCTGTCGATCCATCTGAATCTACAACCCCTTACAGCCTCTTTCGGTCCGGCTGAATCTACAACCCTTTACAGCTTCTGTCGATCCGTCTGAATCTACAACCCTTTAAAGCCTCCGTCGTCTGTCTGAATCTTCAACCCTTTTTAGATTCTGTCATTCTGTCAGAATTTACAACCCCTGCAGCTTCTGTCGATACGTTTGAACCTACAACCCTTCACAGCCTCTGTCAATCTGTCTGAATCGACAACCCTTTACAGCCTCTATCGATCCGTCTGAATCTACAACCCTTTACAGCCTAGGTCGATCTGTCTGAATCTACAACCCTTTACAGCCTCTGTCGATCCGTCTGAATCTACAACCTTTTACAGCCTCTGTCGATCTGTCTGAATCTATAAACCCTTACAGCCTCTGTCGATCCGTCTGAATCTACAACCCTTTACCGCCACTTTCGATCCGTCTGAATCTACAACCTTTTACACCCTCTGTCGATCTGTCTGAATCTACAACCCTTTACAGCCTCTGATAATCCGTCTGAATCTAGAGCCCTTTACAGCCTCTCTCGATCTGTCTGAATCTTCAAACCCTTACAGCCTCTGCCGATCTATCTGAATCTACAAATCCCTGCAGCCTCTGTCGATCCGTATGAATCTACAACCATTTCAGCCTCTGTCGATCCGTCTGAATCTACAGCCCTTTACAGCCTCTGTCGATATGTCTGAATCTACAGCCCCTTACGGCCTCTGTCAACCTGTCTGAATCTACAACCCCTTACAGCCTCGGTCGATCTGTCTGAATCTACAACCCTTACAGCCTCTGCCGATCTGTGTGAACCTACAACCCGTTACAGCCTCTGCCGATCTGTCTGAAACTACAACCCTTTACAGCCTCTGTCCATCTGTCTGAATCTACAACCCCTTACAACCTCTGTCGATCCCTCTGAATCTACAACCCCTTACAGTCTCTTTCGATCCCTCTGAATCTACAACCCTGTTGCCTCTCTCGATCCCTCTGAATCTAAAACCCTTTACAGCCTCGGTCGATCTGTCTCAATCTACAACCCTTACAGCCTCCGCCGATCTGTGTGAATCTACAACCCGTTACACCCTCTGTCGATCTCTCTGAATCTACAACCCTTTACAGCCTCTATCGATCCGTCTGAATCTACAGCCCTTTACAGCCTCTGACGATCCGTCTGAATCTAGAACCCTTTACAGCCTCTCTCGATCTGTCTGAATCCACAAACCCTTACAGCCTCTGTCGATCTATCTGAATCTACAACCCTTTACAGCCTCTATCGATCCGTCTGAATCTACAGCCCTTTACAGCCTCTGACGATCCGTCTGAATCTAGAACCCTTTACAGCCTCTCTCGATCTGTCTGAATCCACAAACCCTTACAGCCTCTGTCGATCTATCTGAATCTACAAATCCCTGCAGCCTCTGTCGATCCGTCTGAATCTATAACCATTTCAGCCTCTGTCGATCCGTCTGAATCTACAGCCCTTTACAGCCTCTGTCGATCCGTCTGAATCTACAGCCCTTTACACCCTCTGTCGATCCATCTGAATCTACAAGCCCTTACAGCCTCTGTCGATCCGTCTGAATCTATAGCCCTTTACAGCCTCTGTTGAACTGTCTGAATCTACAAACCCTTACACCCTCTGTCGATCCGTCTGAATCTACAACCCTTTACCGCCACTGTCGATCCGTCTGGATCTACAACCCTTTACACCCTCTGTCGATCCATCTGAATCTACAAACCCTTACAGCCTCTGTCGATCCGTCTGAATCTATAGCCCTTTACAGCCTCAGTCGATCTGTCTGAATCTACAACCCTTTACAGCCTCTGTTGATCTGTCTGAATCTACAAACCCTTACAGCCTCTGTCGATCCGTCTGAATCTACAACCCTTTACCGCCACTGTCGATCTGTCTGAATCTACAACCCCTTACATTCTCTGTCGATCCATCTGAATCTACAACCCCTTACAGCCTCTATCGGTCCGGCTGAATCTACACCCCTTTACAGCTTCTGTCGATCCGTCTGAATCTACAACCCTTTAAAGCCTCCGTCGTCTGTCCGAATCTGCAACCCTTTTTAGATTCTGTCGTTCTGTCAGAATTTACAACCCCTGCAGCCTCTGTCGAAACGTTTGAACCTACAACCCTTCACAGCCTCTGTCAATCTGTCTGAATTGACAACCCTTTACAGCCTCTATCGATCCGTCTGAATCTAGAACCCTTTACAGCCTCTCTCGATCTGTCTGAATCCACAAACCCTTACAGCCTCTGTCGATCTATCTGAATCTACAAATCCCTGCAGCCTCTGTCGATCCGTCTGAATCTATAACCATTTCAGCCTCTGTCGATCCGTCTGAATCTACAGCCCTTTACAGCCTCTGTCGATCCGTCTGAATCTACAGCCCTTTACACCCTCTGTCGATCCATCTGAATCTACAAGCCCTTACAGCCTCTGTCGATCCGTCTGAATCTATAGCCCTTTACAGCCTCTGTTGATCTGTCTGAATCTACAAACCCTTACACCCTCTGTCGATCCGTCTGAATCTACAACCCTTTACCGCCACTGTCGATCCGTCTGGATCTACAACCCTTTACACCCTCTGTCGATCCATCTGAATCTACAAACCCTTACAGCCTCTGTCGATCCGTCTGAATCTATAGCCCTTTACAGCCTCAGTCGATCTGTCTGAATCTACAACCCTTTACAGCCTCTGTTGATCTGTCTGAATCTACAAACCCTTACAGCCTCTGTCGATCCGTCTGAATCTACAACCCTTTACCGCCACTGTCGATCTGTCTGAATCTACAACCCCTTACATTCTCTGTCGATCCATCTGAATCTACAACCCCTTACAGCCTCTATCGGTCCGGCTGAATCTACACCCCTTTACAGCTTCTGTCGATCCGTCTGAATCTACAACCCTTTAAAGCCTCCGTCGTCTGTCCGAATCTGCAACCCTTTTTAGATTCTGTCGTCTGTCAGAATTTACAACCCCTGCAGCCTCTGTCGAAACGTTTGAACCTACAACCCTTCACAGCCTCTGTCAATCTGTCTGAATTGACAACCCTTTACAGCCTCTATCGATCCGTCTGAATCTACAACCCTTTACAGCCTCTGTCGATCTGTCTGAATCTACAACCCTTCACAGCCTCTGTCGATCCGTCTGAATCTACAACCTTTTACAGCCTCTGTCGATCTGTCTGAATCTATAAACCCTTACAGCCTCTGTCGATCCGTCTGAATCTACAACCCTTTACCGCCACTTTCGATCCGTCTGAATCTACAACCTTTTACACCCTCTGTCGATCTGTCTGAATCTACAACCCTCTACAGCCTCTGATAATCCGTCTGAATCTAGAGCCCTTTACAGCCTCTCTCGATCTGTCTGAATCTTCAAACCCTTACAGCCTCTGTCGATCTATCTGAATCTACAAATCCCTGCAGCCTCTGTCGATCCGTATGAATCTACAACCATTTCAGCCTCTGTCGATCCGTCTGAATCTACAGCCCTTTACAGCCTCTGTCGATATGTCTGAATCTACAGCCCCTTACGGCCTCTGTCAACCTGTCTGAATCTACAACCCCTTACAGCCTCGGTCGATCTGTCTGAATCTACAACCCTTACAGCCTCTGCCGATCTGTGTGAACCTACAACCTGTTACAGCCTCTGCCGATCTGTCTGAAACTACAACCCTTTACAGCCTCTGTCCATCTGTCTGAATCCACAACCCCTTACAACCTCTGTCGATCCCTCTGAATCTACAACCCCTTACAGTCTCTTTCGATCCCTCTGAATCTACAACCCTGTTGCCTCTCTCGATCCCTCTGAATCTAAAACCCTTTACAGCCTCGGTCGATCTGTCTCAATCTACAACCCTTACAGCCTCCGCCGATCTGTGTGAATCTACAACCCGTTACACCCTCTGTCGATCTCTCTGAATCTACAACCCTTTACAGCCTCTATCGATCCGTCTGAATCTACAGCCCTTTACAGCCTCTGACGATCCGTCTGAATCTAGAACCCTTTACAGCCTCTCTTGATCTGTCTGAATCCACAAACCCTTACAGCCTCTGTCGATCTATCTGAATCTACAAATCCCTGCAGCCTCTGTCGATCCGTCTGAATCTACAACCATTTCAGCCTCTGTCGATCCGTCTGAATCTACAGCCCTTTACAGCCTCTGTCGATCCGTCTGAATCTACAGCCCTTTACACCCTCTGTCGATCCATCTGAATCTACAAGCCCTTACAGCCTCTGTCGATCCGTCTGAATCTATAGCCCTTTACAGCCTCTGTTGATCTGTCTGAATCTACAAACCCTTACACCCTCTGTCGATCCGTCTGAATCTACAACCCTTTACCGCCACTGTCGATCCGTCTGGATCTACAACCCTTTACACCCTCTGTCGATCCATCTGAATCTACAAACCCTTACAGCCTCTGTCGATCCGTCTGAATCTATAGCCCTTTACAGCCTCAGTCGATCTGTCTGAATCTACAACCCTTTACAGCCTCTGTTGATCTGTCTGAATCTACAAACCCTTACAGCCTCTGTCGATCCGTCTGAATCTACAACCCTTTACCGCCACTGTCGATCTGTCTGAATCTACAACCCCTTACATTCTCTGTCGATCCATCTGAATCTAAAACCCCTTACAGCCTCTTTCGGTCCGGCTGAATTTACACCCCTTTACAGCTTCAGTCGATCCGTCTGAATCTACAACCCTTTAAAGCCTCCGTCGTCTGTCCGAATCTGCAACCCTTTTTAGATTCTGTCGTTCTGTCAGAATTTACAACCCCTGCAGCCTCTGTCGAAACGTGTGAACCTACAACCCTTCACAGCCTCTGTCAATCTGTCTGAATCGACAACCCTTTACAGCCTCTATCGATCCGTCTGAATCTACAACCCTTTACAGCCTCTGTCGATCTGTCTGAATCTACAACCCTTTACAGCCTCTGTCGATCCGTCTGAATCTACAACACTTTACGGCCTCTGTCGATCCGTCTGAATCTACAGCCCTTTACAGTCTCTGTCGATCCGCCTGAATCTACAACCCTTTACAGCCTCTGTCGATCTGTCTGAATCTACAACCCCTTACGGCCGCTGTCGATCTGTCTGAATCTACAAACCCGTGCAGCCTCTGTCGATCCGTCTGAATCTACAACCCCGTGCAGCCTCTGTCGATCCGTCTGAATCTACAACCATTTCAGCCTATGTCGATCAGTCTGAATCTACAGCCCTTTACAGCCTCAGTCGATATGTCTGAATCTACAGCCCCTTACGACCTCTGTCAACCTGTCTGAATCTACAACTCCCTGCAGCCACTGTCGATCCGTCTGTATCTACAACCCTTTACACCCTCTGTCGATCCATCTGAATCTACAAACCCTTACAGCCTCTGTCGATCCGTCTGAATCTATAGCCCTTTACAGCCTCAGTCGATCTGTCTGAATCTACAACTCTTTACAGCCTCTGTTGATCTGTCTGAATCTACAAACCCTTACAGCCTCTGTCGATCCGTCTGAATCTACAACCCTTTACCGCCACTGTCGATCTGTCTGAGTCTACAACCCCTTACATTCTGTGTCGATCCATCTGAATCTACAACCCCTTACAGCCTCTTTCGGTCCGGCTGAATCTACAACCCTTTACAGCTTCTGTCGATCCGTCTGATTCTACAACCCTTTAAGGCCTCCGTCGTCTGTCTGAATCTACAACCCTTTTTAGATTCTGTCGTTCTGTCAGAAATTACAACCCCTGCAGCCTCTGTCGATACGTTTGAACCTACAACCCCTCACAGCCTCTGTCAATCTGTCTGAATCGACAACCCTTTACAGCCTCTATCGATCCGTCTGAATCTACAACCTTTTACACCCTCTGTCGATCTCTCTGAATCTACAACCCTTTACAGCCTCTATCGATCCGTCTGAATCTACAGCCCTGTACAGCCTCTGCCGATCCGTCTGAATCTAGAACCCTTTACAGCCTCTCTCGATCTGTCTGAATCTACAAACCCTTACAGCCTCTGTCGATCTATCTGAATCTACAAATCCCTGCAGCCTCTGTCGATCCGTCTGAATCTACAACCATTTCAGCCTATGTCGATCCGTCTGAATCTACAGCCCTTTACAGCCTCAGTCGATATGTCTGAATCTACAGCCCCTTACGACCTCTGTCAACCTGTCTGAATCTACAACTCCCTGCAGCCTCTGTCGATCCGTCTGAATATACAACCCTTTACCGCCACTGTCGATCCGTCTGGATCTATGAACCCTTACAGCCTCTGTCGATCCATCTGAATCTACAAACCCTTACAGCCTCTGTCGATCCGTCTGAATCTATAGCCCTTTACAGCCTCAGTCGATCTGTCTGAATCTACAACCCTTTACAGCCTCTGTTGATCTGTCTGAATCTACAAACCCTTACAACCTCTGTCGATCCGTCTGAATCTACAACCCTTTACAGCCTCTGTCGATCCATCTGAATCTACAACCCCTTACAGCCTCTTTCGGTCCGGCTGAATCTACAACCCTTTACAGCTTCTGTCGATCCGTCTGAATCTACAACCCTTTAAAGCCTCCGTCGTCTGTCTGAATCTGCAACCCTTTTTAGATTCTGTCGTTCTGTCAGAATTTACAACCCCTGCAGCCTCTGTCGATACGTTTGAACCTACAACCCTTCACAGCCTCTGTCAATCTGTCTGAATCGACAACCCTTTACAGCCTCTATCGATCCGTCTGAATCTACAACGCTTTACAGCCTCTGTCGATCCGTCTGAATCTACAACCCTTTACAGCCTCTGTCGATCCGTCTGAATCTACAACCCTTTACAGCCTCTGTCGATCAGTCTGAATCTACAGGCCTTTACAGCCTCTGTCGATCCGTCTGAATCTACAACCCCTTACAGCCTCGGTCAATCTGTCTGAATCTACAACCCTTACAGCCTCTGTCGATCTATCTGAATCTACAAATCCCTGCAGCCTCTGTCGATCCGTCTGAATCTACAACCATTTCAGCCTATGTCGATCCGTCTGAATCTACAGCCCTTTACAGCCTCAGTCGATATGTCTGAATCTACAGCCCCTTACGACCTCTGTCAACCTGTCTGAATCTACAACTCCCTGCAGCCTCTGACGATCCGTCTGAATCTACAACCCTTTACACCCTCTGTCGATCCATCTGAATCTACAAACCCTTACAGCCTCTGTCGATCCGTCTGAATCTACAACCCTTTACCGCCACTGTCGATCTGTCTGAATCTACAACCCCTTACATTCTCTGTCGATCCATCTGAATCTACAACCCCTTACAGCCTCTTTCGGTCCGGCTGAATCTACAACCCTTTACAGCTTCTGTCGATCCGTCTGAATCTACAACCCTTTAAAGCCTCCGTCGTCTGTCTGAATCTGCAACCCTTTTTAGATTCTGTCGTTCTGTCAGAATTTAAAACCCCTGCAGCCTCTGTCGAAACGTTTGAACCTACAACCCTTCACAGCCTCTGTCAATCTGTCTGAATCGACAACCCTTTACAGCCTCTATCGATCCGTCTGAATCTACAACCCTTTACAGCCTCTGTCGATCCGTCTGAATCTACAACACTTTACAGCCTCTGTCGATCTGTCTGAATCTACAACCCTTTACGGCCTCTGTCGATCCGTCTGAATCTACAGCCCTTTACAGTCTCTGTCGATCCGCCTGAATCTACAACCCTTTACAGCCTCTGTCGATCTGTCTGAATCTACAACCCTTTACAGCCTCTATCGATACGTCTGAATCTACAACCCTTTACAGCCTCTGTCGATCTGTCTGAATCTACAACCATTACAGCCTCTATCGATACGTCTGAATCTACAACCCTTTACAGCCTCTGTCGATCCGTCTGAATCTACAACCCTTTACAGCCTCTGTCGATCTGTCTGAATCTACAACCCTTTACAGCCTCTGTCGATCCGTCTGAATCTACAAACCTTTACGGCCTCTGTCGATCCGTCTGAATCTACAACCCTTTACAGCCTCTGTCGATCTGTCTGAATCTACAACCCTTTACGGCCTCTATCGATCCGTCTGAATCTACAGCCCTGTACAGCCTCTGACGATCCGTCTGAATCTAGAACCCTTTACAGCCTCTCTCGATCTGTCTGAATCTACAAACCCTTACAGCCTCTGTCGATCTATCTGAATCTACAAATCCCTGCAGCCTCTGTCGATCCGTCTGAATCTACAACCATTTCAGCCTATGTCGATCCGTCTGAATCTACAGCCCTTTACAGCCTCAGTCGATATGTCTGAATCTACAGCCCCTTACGACCTCTGTCAACCTGTCTGAATCTACAACTCCCTGCAGCCTCTGTCGATCCGTCTGAATATACAACCCTTTACCGCCACTGTCGATCCGTCTGGATCTATGAACCCTTACAGCCTCTGTCGATCCATCTGAATCTACAAACCCTTACAGCCTCTGTCGATCCGTCTGAATCTATAGCCCTTTACAGCCTCAGTCGATCTGTCTGAATCTACAACCCTTTACAGCCTCTGTTGATCTGTCTGAATCTACAAACCCTTACAACCTCTGTCGATCCGTCTGAATCTACAACCCTTTACAGCCTCTGTCGATCCATCTGAATCTACAACCCCTTACAGCCTCTTTCGGTCCGGCTGAATCTACAACCCTTTACAGCTTCTGTCGATCCGTCTGAATCTACAACCCTTTAAAGCCTCCGTCGTCTGTCTGAATCTGCAACCCTTTTTAGATTCTGTCGTTCTGTCAGAATTTACAACCCCTGCAGCCTCTGTCGATACGTTTGAACCTACAACCCTTCACAGCCTCTGTCAATCTGTCTGAATCGACAACCCTTTACAGCCTCTATCGATCCGTCTGAATCTACAACGCTTTACAGCCTCTGTCGATCCGTCTGAATCTACAACCCTTTACAGCCTCTGTCGATCCGTCTGAATCTACAACCCTTTACAGTCTCTGTCGATCCGCCTGAATCTACAACCCTTTACAGCCTCTGTCGATCAGTCTGAATCTACAGGCCTTTACAGCCTCTGTCGATCCGTCTGAATCTACAACCCCTTACAGCCTCGGTCAATCTGTCTGAATCTACAACCCTTACAGCCTCTGTCGATCTATCTGAATCTACAAATCCCTGCAGCCTCTGTCGATCCGTCTGAATCTACAACCATTTCAGCCTATGTCGATCCGTCTGAATCTACAGCCCTTTACAGCCTCAGTCGATATGTCTGAATCTACAGCCCCTTACGACCTCTGTCAACCTGTCTGAATCTACAACTCCCTGCAGCCTCTGACGATCCGTCTGAATCTACAACCCTTTACACCCTCTGTCGATCCATCTGAATCTACAAACCCTTACAGCCTCTGTCGATCCGTCTGAATCTACAACCCTTTACCGCCACTGTCGATCTGTCTGAATCTACAACCCCTTACATTCTCTGTCGATCCATCTGAATCTACAACCCCTTACAGCCTCTTTCGGTCCGGCTGAATCTACAACCCTTTACAGCTTCTGTCGATCCGTCTGAATCTACAACCCTTTAAAGCCTCCGTCGTCTGTCTGAATCTGCAACCCTTTTTAGATTCTGTCGTTCTGTCAGAATTTAAAACCCCTGCAGCCTCTGTCGAAACGTTTGAACCTACAACCCTTCACAGCCTCTGTCAATCTGTCTGAATCGACAACCCTTTACAGCCTCTATCGATCCGTCTGAATCTACAACCCTTTACAGCCTCTGTCGATCCGTCTGAATCTACAACACTTTACAGCCTCTGTCGATCTGTCTGAATCTACAACCCTTTACGGCCTCTGTCGATCCGTCTGAATCTACAGCCCTTTACAGTCTCTGTCGATCCGCCTGAATCTACAACCCTTTACAGCCTCTGTCGATCTGTCTGAATCTACAACCCTTTACAGCCTCTATCGATACGTCTGAATCTACAACCCTTTACAGCCTCTGTCGATCTGTCTGAATCTACAACCATTACAGCCTCTATCGATACGTCTGAATCTACAACCCTTTACAGCCTCTGTCGATCCGTCTGAATCTACAACCCTTTACAGCCTCTGTCGATCTGTCTGAATCTACAACCCTTTACAGCCTCTGTCGATCCGTCTGAATCTACAAACCTTTACGGCCTCTGTCGATCCGTCTGAATCTACAACCCTTTACAGCCTCTGTCGATCTGTCTGAATCTACAACCCTTTACGGCCTCTGTCGATCCGTCTGAATCTACAGCCCTTTACAGTCTCTGTCGATCCGCCTGAATCTACAACCCTTTACAGCCTCTGTCGATCTGTCTGAATCTACAACCCTTTACAGCCTCTATCGATACGTCTGAATCTACAACCCTTTACAGCCTCTGTCGATCTGTCTGAATCTACAACCATTACAGCCTCTATCGATACGTCTGAATCTACAACCCTTTACAGCCTCTGTCGATCCGTCTGAATCTACAACCCTTTACAGCCTCTGTCGATCTGTCTGAATCTACAACCCTTTACAGCCTCTGTCGATCCGTCTGAATCTACAAACCTTTACGGCCTCTGTCGATCCGTCTGAATCTACAGCCCTTTACAGTCTCTGTCGATCCGCCTGAATCTACAACCCTTTACAGACTCTGTCGATCTGTCTGAATCTACAGCCCCTTACGGCCTCTGTCAACCTGTCTGAATCTACAACTCTCTGCAGCCTCTGTCGATCCGTCTGAATCTACAACCCTTTACCGCCACTGTCGATCGATCTGGATCTACAACCCTTTAAACCCTCTGTCGATCCATCTGAATCTACAAACCCTTACAGCCTCTGTTGATCCGTCTGAATCTACAACCCTTTACAGCCTCTTTCGATCCATCTGAATCTACAGCCCTTTACAGTCCCTGTCAATCCGCCTGAATCTACAACCCTTTACAGCCTCTGTCGATCTGTCTGAATCTACAGCCCCTGACGGCCTCTGTCGATCTGTCTGAATCCACAACCCCCTGCAGCCTCTGTCGATCCGTCTGAATCTACAGGCCTTACAGCCTCTGTCGATCTGTCTGAATCTACAAATCCCTGCAGCCTCTGTCGATCCGTCTGAATCTACAACCCTTTACAGCCTCTGTCGATCCGTTTGAATCTACAACACGAAACAGCCTCTGTCGATCTGTCTGAATCTATAACCCCTTACAGCCTCTGTCCATCCGTCTGAACCTACAACTCTGCAGACTCTGTCGATCCGTCTGAATCTACAACTCTTTACAGCCTCTGTCGATCTGTCTGAATCTACAACCCCTTACAGCCTCTGTCAATCTAACTGAATCTAGAACCCTTTACTGTCTCTGTCGATCTGTCTGAATCTACAACCACTTACTGCATCTATCAATCCGTCTGAATCTACAACCCTTTACAGCCTCTGTCGATTCATCTGAATTTACAACCCCTGCAGCCTCTGTCGATACGTTTGAACCTACAACCCTTTACAGCCTCTGTCAATCTGTCTGAATCTGCAAGTCTTTACAGCCTCTTTCGATCTGTCTGAATCGACAACCCTTTACAGACTCTGTCGGTCAGTCTGAATCTACAACCACTTACTGTCTCTGTCGATCTGTCTGAATCTACAACCACTTAGGGGCTCTGTCGATCCCTCTGAATCTACAGCTCTTTACAGCCTCTGTTGATCCATCTGAACCTACAACCCTTTACATTCTCTGTCGATCCGTCTGAATCTACAACCCTTTACAGCCTCTGTCGATCTGTCTGAATCTACAGACCCTTACGGCCTCTGTCGATCCGTCTGAATCTACAACCCCCTGCAGCCTCTGTCAATCCGTCTGAATCTACAACTCCTTACGGCCTCTGTCGATCCGTCTGAATCTACAACCATTACAGCCTCTGTCGATCTGTCTGAATCTACAACCCCCTGCAGCCTCTGTCGATCCGTCTGAATCTACAACCCTTTACAGCCTCTGTCGATCTGTCTGAATCTACAGACCCTTACGGCCTCTGTCGATCTGTCTGAATCTACAACCCCCTGCAGCCTCTGTCGATCTGTAGCCTCTGTCGATCCGTCTGAATCTACAACCCTTTACAGCCTCTCTCGATCTGTCTGAATCCACAAACCCTTACAGCCTCTGTCGATCTGTCTGAATCTACAAATCCCTGCAGCCTCTGTCGATCCGTCTGAATCTACAACCCTTTACAGCCTCTGTCGATCCGTTTGAATCTACAACACGAAACAGCCTCTGTCGATCTGTCTGAATCTATAACCCCTTACAGCCTCTGTCCATCCGTCTGAACCTACAACTCTGCAGACTCTGTCGATCCGTCTGAATCTACAACTCTTTACAGCCTCTGTCGATCTGTCTGAATCTACAACCCCTTACAGCCTCTGTCAATCTAACTGAATCTAGAACCCTTTACTGTCTCTGTCGATCTGTCTGAATCTACAACCACTTACTGCATCTGTCAATCCTTCTGAATCAACAACCCTTTACAGCCTCTGTCGATTCATCTGAATTTACAACCCCGTGTAGCCTCTGTCGATACGTTTGAACCTACAACCCTTTACAGCCTCTGTCAATCTGTCTGAATCTGCAAGTCTTTACAGCCTCTTTCGATCTGTCTGAATCGACAACCCTTTACAGACTCTGTCGGTCAGTCTGAATCTACAACCACTTACTGTCTCTGTCGATCTGTCTGAATCTACAACCACTTAGGGGCTCTGTCGATCCCTCTGAATCTACAGCTCTTTACAGCCTCTGTTGATCCATCTGAACCTACAACCCTTTACATTCTCTGTCGATCCGTCTGAATCTACAACCCTTTACAGCCTCTGTCGATCTGTCTGAATCTACAGACCCTTACGGCCTCTGTCGATCTGTCTGAATCTACAACCCCCTGCAGCCTCTGTCGATCTGTAGCCTCTGTCGATCCGTCTGAATCTACAACCCTTTACAGCCTCGGTCGATCTGTCTGAATCTACAACCATTACAGCCTCTGCCGATCTGTGTGAATCTACAACCCGTTACAGCCTCTGCCGATCTGTCTGAAACTACAACCCTTTACAGCCTCTGTCCATCTGTCTGAATCTACAACCCCTTACAGCCTCTGTCGATCCCTCTGAATCTACAACCTCTTACAGTCTCTGTCGATCCCCCTGAATCTACAACCCTGTTGCCTCTGTAGATCCCTCTGAATCTTCAGCCCCTTACATTCTCTGACGATCCGTCTGAATCTACAACCCTGTAGCCTCTGTCGATCCGGCTGAATCTACAACCACTTACGGCCTCTATCGATCCCTTTCAATCTACAACCCTTTACAGCCTCTGTCGATCCGTCTGATTCAACAACCCTTTAATGTCTCTGTCGACCTGTCTGAATCTACCACACAACAGCCGGTGTCATTCCGCCTGAATCTACAACCCTTTACAGCCTCTGTCGATCTGTCTGAATCTACAACCCTTTACAGCCTCTGTCGATCTGTCTGAATCTATAAACACTTACAGCCTCTGTCGATCCATCTGAATCTACAAACCTTTACCTCCACTTTCGATCCGTCTGAATCTACAACCTTTTACACCCTCTGTCGATCTGTCTGAATCTACAACCCTTTACAGCCTCTATCGATCCGTCTGAATCTACAGTCCTTTACAGCCTCTGACGATCTGTCTGAATCTAGAACCCTTTACAGCCTCTCTCGATCTGTCTGAATCTACAAACCCTTACAGCCTCTGTCGATCTATCTGAATCTACAAATCCCTGCAGCCTCTGTCGATCCGTATGAATCTACAACCATTTCAGCCTCTGTCGATCCGTCTGAATCTACAGCCCTTTACAGCCTCTGTCGATATGTCTGAACCTACAGCCCCTTAAGGCCTCTGTCAACCTGTCTGAATCTACAACCCCTTACAGCCTCGGTCGATCTCTGAATCTACAACCCTTACAGCCTCTGCCAATCTGTGTGAATCTACAACCCGTTACAGCCTCTACCGATCTGTCTGAAACTACAACCCTTTACAGCCTCTGTCCATCTGTCTGAATCTACAACCCCTTACAGCCTCTGTCGATCCCTCTGAATCTACAACCCCTTACAGTCTCTTTCGATCCCTCTGAATCTACAACCTTGTTGCCTCTGTCGATCCCTCTGACTCTACAACCCCTTACATTCTCTGTCGATCCGTCTGAATCTACAACCCTGTAGCCTCTGTCGATCTGTCTGAATCTACAACCCTTTACAGCCTCGGTCGATCTGTCTGAATCTACAACCCTTACAGCCTCTGCCGATCTGTGTGAATCTACAACCCGTTAAAGCCTCTGCCAATCTGTCTGAAACTACAACCCTTTACAGCCTCTGTCCATCTGTCTGAATCTTCAACCCCTTACAGCCTCTGTCGATCCCGCTGATTCTACAACCTCTTACAGTCTCTGTCGATCCCTCTGAATCTACAACCCTGTTGCCTCTGTCGATCCCTCTGAATCTACAACCCCTTACATTCTCTGTCGATCCGTCTGAATCTACAACCCTGTAGCCTCTTTCGATCCGTCTGAATCTACAACCACTTACAGCCTCTGTCAAACCGTGTGAATCTACAACCCCTTACAGCCTCTGTCGATCCGGCTGAATCTACAACCACTTACAGCCTCTATCGATCCCTTTGAATCTACAACCCTTTACAGACTCTGTCGATCCGACTGTTTCAACAACCCTTTAATGACTCTGTCGACCTGTCTGAATCTACCACACAAGAGCCGGTGTCGATCCGCCTGAATCTACACCCCTTTACAGCCTCTGTCGATCTGTCTGAATCTACAACCCTTTACAGCCTCTGTCGATCTGTCTGAATCTATAAACCCTTACAGCCTCTTTCGATCCGTCTGAATCTACAACCCTTTACCGCCACTTTCGATCCGTCTGAATCTACAACCTTTTACACCCTCTGTCGATCTGTCTGAATCTACAACCCTTTACAGCCTCTATCGATCCATCTGAATCTACAGCCCTTTACAGCCTCTGACGATCCGTCTGAATCTAGAACCCTTTACAGCCTCTCTCGATCTATCTGAATCTACAAATCCCTGCAGCCTCTGTCGATCCGTCTGAATCTACAACCATTTCAGCCTCTGTCGATCCGTCTGAATCTACAGCCCTTTACAGCCTCTGTCGATATGTCTGAATCTACAGCCCCTTACGACCTCTGTCAACCTGTCTGAATCTACAACTCCCTGCAGCCTCTGTCGATCCGTCTGAATCTACAGGCCTTACAGCCTCTGTCGATCTGTCTGAATCTACAAATCCCTGCAGCCTCTGTCGATCCGTCTGAATCTACAACCCTTTACAGCCTCTGTCGATCCGTTTGAATCTACAACACGAAACAGCCTCTGTCAATCTGTCTGAATCTACAACCCCTTACAGCCTCTGTCCATCCGTCTGAACCAACAACTCTGCAGACTCTGTCGATCCGTCTGAATCCACAACTCTTTACAGCCTCTGTCGATCTGTCTGAATCTACAACCCCTTACAGCCTCTGTCAATCTAACTGCATCTAGAACCCTTTACTGTCTCTGTCGATCTGTCTGAATCTACAACCACTTACTGCATCTGTCAATCCGTCTGAATCTACAACACTTTACAGCCTCTGTCGATTCATCTGAATTTACAACGCCGTGCAGCCTCTGTCGATACGTTTGAACCTACAACCCTTTACAGCCTCTGTCAATCTGTCTGAATCTGCAAGTCTTTACAGCCTCTTTCGATCTGTCTGAATCGACAACCCTTTACAGACTCTGTCGGTCAGTCTGAATCTACAACCACTTACTGTCTCTGTCGATCTGTCTGAATCTACAACCACTTAGGGGCTCTGTCGATCCCTCTGAATCTAAAGCTCTTTACAGCCTCTGTCGATCCGTCTGAATCTACAACCCTTTACATTCTCTGTCGATCCGTCTGAATCTACAACCCTTTACAGCCTCTGTCGATCTGTCTGAATCTACAGACCCTTACGGCCTCTGTCGATCTGTCTGAATCTACAACCCCCTGCAGCCTCTGTCGATCTGTAGCCTCTGTCGATCCGTCTGAATCTACAACCTTTTCCAGCCTCGGTCGATCTGTCTGAATCTACAACCATTACAGCCTCTGCCGATCTGTGTGAATCTACAACCCGTTACAGCCTCTGCCGATCTGTCTGAAACTACAACCCTTTACAGCCTCTGTCCATCTGTCTGAATCTACAACCCCTTACAGCCTCTGTCGATCCCTCTGAATCTACAACCTCTTACAGTCTCTGTCGATCCCTCTGAATCTACAACCCTGTTGCCTCTGTAGATCCCTCTGAATCTTCAACCCCTTACATTCTCTGACGATCCGTCTGAATCTACAACCCTGTAGCCTCTGTCGATCCGGCTGAATCTACAACCACTTACGGCCTCTATCGATCCCTTTCAATCTACAACCCTTTACAGCCTCTGTCGATCCGTCTGATTCAACAACCCTTTAATGTCTCTGTCGACCTGTCTGAATCTACCACACAACAGCCGGTGTCATTCCGCCTGAATCTACAACCCTTTACAGCCTCTGTCGATCTGTCTGAATCTACAACCCTTTACAGCCTCTGTCGATCTGTCTGAATCTATAAACCCTTACAGCCTCTGTCGATCCGTCTGAATCTACAAACCTTTACCTCCACTTTCGATCCGTCTGAATCTACAACCTTTTACACCCTCTGTCGATCTGTCTGAATCTACAACCCTTTACAGCCTCTATCGATCCGTCTGAATCTACAGTCCTTTACAGCCTCTGACGATCCGTCTGAATCTAGAACCCTTTACAGCCTCTCTCGATCTGTCTGAATCTACAAACCCTTACAGCCTCTGTCGATCTATCTGAATCTACAAATCCCTGCAGCCTCTGTCGATCCGTATGAATCTACAACCATTTCAGCCTCTGTCGATCCATCTGAATCTACAGCCCTTTACAGCCTCTGTCGATATGTCTGAACCTACAGCCCCTTACGGCCTCTGTCAACCTGTCTGAATCTACAACCCCTTACAGCCTCGGTCGATCTCTCTGAATCTACAACCCTTACAGCCTCTGCCAATCTGTGTGAATCTACAACCCGTTACAGCCTCTGCCGATCTGTCTGAAACTACAACCCTTTACAGCCTCTGTCCATCTGTCTGAATCTACAACACGTTACAGCCTCTGTCGATCCCTCTGAATCTACAACCCCTTACAGTCTCTGTCGATCCCTTTGAATCTACAACCTTGTTGCCTCTGTCGATCCCTCTGACTCTACAACCCCTTACATTCTCTGTCGATCCGTCTGAATCTACAACCCTGTAGCCTCTGTCGATCTGTCTGAATCTACAACCCTTTACAGCCTCGGTCGATCTGTCTGAATCTACAACCCTTACAGCCTCTGCCGATCTGTGTGAATCTACAACCCGTTAAAGCCTCTGCCAATCTGTCTGAAACTACAACCCTTTACAGCCTCTGTCCATCTGTCTGAATCTTCAACCCCTTACAGCCTCTGTCGATCCCTCTGATTCTACAACCTCTTACAGTCTCTGTCGATCCCTCTGAATCTACAACCCCTTACATTCTCTGTCGATCCGTCTGAATCTACAACCCTGCAGCCTCTGACGATCCGTCTGAATCTACAACCCTTTACACCCTCTGTCGATCCATCTGAATCTACAAACCCTTACAGCCTCTGTTGATCCGTCTGAATCTATAGCCCTTTACAGCCTCTGTTGATCTGTCTGAATCTACAAACCCTTACACCCTCTGTCGATCCGTCTGAATCTACAACCCTTTACCGCCACTGTCGATCTGTCTGAATCTACAACCCCTTACATTCTCTGTCGATCCATCTGAATCTACAACCCCTTACAGCCTCTTTCGGTCCGGCTGAATCTACAACCCTTTACAGCTTCTGTCGATCCGTCTGAATCTACAACCCTTTAAAGCCTCCGTCGTCTGTCTGAATCTGCGACCCTTTTTAGATTCTGTCGTTCTGTCAGAATTTACAACCCCTGCAGCCTCTGTCGAAACGTTTGAACCTACAACCCTTCACAGCCTCTGTCAATCTGTCTGAATCGACAACCCTTTACAGCCTCTATCGATACGTCTGAATCTACAACCCTTTACAGCCTCTGTCGATCCGTCTGAATCTACAACCCTTTACAGCCTCTGTCGATCTGTCTGAATCTACAACCCTTTACAGCCTCTGTCGATCCGTCTGAATCTACAAACATTTACGGCCTCTGTCGATCCGTCTGAATCTACAGCCCTTTACAGCCTCTGTTGATCCGTCTGAATCTACAACCCTTTACAGCCTCTGTCGATCTGTCTGAATCTACAGACCCTTACGGCCTCTGTCGATCTGTCTGAATCTACAACCCCCTGCAGCCTCTGTCGATCTGTAGCCTCTGTCGATCCGTCTGAATTTACAACCCTTTACAGCCTCGGTCGATCTGTCTGAATCTACAACCATTACAGCCTCTGCTGATCTGTGTGAATCTACAACCCGTTACAGCCTCTGCCGATCTGTCTGAAACTACAACCCTTTACAGCCTCTGTCCATCTGTCTGAATCTACAACCCCTTACAGCCTCTGTCGATCCCTCTGAATCTACAACCTCTTACAGTCTCTGTCGATCCCCCTGAATCTACAACCCTGTTGCCTCTGTAGATCCCTCTGAATCTTCAGCCCCTTACATTCTCTGACGATCCGTCTGAATCTACAACCCTGTAGCTTCTGTCGATCCGGCTGAATCTACAACCACTTACGGCCTCTATCGATCCCTTTCAATCTACAACCCTTTACAGCCTCTGTCGATCCGTCTGATTCAACAACCCTTTAATGTCTCTGTCGACCTGTCTGAATCTACCACACAACAGCCGGTGTCATTCCGCCTGAATCTACAACCCTTTACAGCCTCTGTCGATCTGTCTGAATCTACAACCCTTTACAGCCTCTGTCGATCTGTCTGAATCTATAAACACTTACAGCCTCTGTCGATCCATCTGAATCTACAAACCTTTACCTCCACTTTCGATCCGTCTGAATCTACAACCTTTTACACCCTCTGTCGATCTGTCTGAATCTACAACCCTTTACAGCCTCTATCGATCCGTCTGAATCTACAGTCCTTTACAGCCTCTGACGATCTGTCTGAATCTAGAACCCTTTACAGCCTCTCTCGATCTGTCTGAATCTACAAACCCTTACAGCCTCTGTCGATCTATCTGAATCTACAAATCCCTGCAGCCTCTGTCGATCCGTATGAATCTACAACCATTTCAGCCTCTGTCGATCCGTCTGAATCTACAGCCCTTTACAGCCTCTGTCGATATGTCTGAACCTACAGCCGCTTACGGCCTCTGTCAACCTGTCTGAATCTACAACCCCTTACAGCCTCGGTCGATCTCTGAATCTACAACCCTTACAGCCTCTGCCAATCTGTGTGAATCTACAACCCTTTACAGCCTCTGTCCATCTGTCTGAATCTACAACCCCTTACAGCCTCTGTCGATCCCTCTGAATCTACAACCTTGTTGCCTCTGTCGATCCCTCTGACTCTACAACCCCTTACATTCTCTGTCGATCCGTCTGAATCTACAACCCTGTAGCCTCTGTCGATCTGTCTGAATCTACAACCCTTTACAGCCTCGGTCGATCTGTCTGAATCTTCAACCCCTTACAGCCTCTGTCGATCCCGCTGATTCTACAACCCTGTTTCCTCTGTCGATCCCTCTGAATCTACAACCCCTTACATTCTCTGTCGATCCGTCTGAATCTACAACCCTGTAGCCTCTGTCGATCCGTCTGAATCTACAACCACTTACAGCCTCTGTCAAACCGTGTGAATCTACAACCCCTTACAGCCTCTGTCGATCCGGCTGAATCTACAACCACTTACAGCCTCTATCGATCCCTTTGAATCTACAACCCTTTACAGACTCTGTCGATCCGACTGATTCAACAACCCTTTAATGACTCTGTCGACCTGTCTGAATCTACCACACAACAGCCGGTGTCGATCCGCCTGAATCTACACCCCTTTACAGCCTCTGTCGATCTGTCTGAATCTACAACCCTTTACAGCCTCTGTCGATCTGTCTGAATCTATAAACCCTTACAGCCTCTGTCGATCCGTCTGAATCTACAACCCTTTACCGCCACTTTCGATCCGTCTGAATCTACAACCTTTTACACCCTCTGTCGATCTGTCTGAATCTACAACCCTTTACAGCCTCTATCGATCCATCTGAATCTGCAGCCCTTTACAGCCTCTGTCGATATGTCTGAATCTACAGCCCCTTACGACCTCTGTCAACCTGTCTGAATCTACAACTCCCTGCAGCCTCTGTCGATCCGTCTGAATCTACAACCCTTTACACCCTCTGTCGATCCATCTGAATCTACAAACCCTTACAGCCTCTGTCGATCCGTCTGAATCTACAACCCTTTACCGCCACTGTCGATCTGTCTGAATCTACAACCCCTTACATTCTCTGTCGATCCATCTGAATCTACAACCCCTTACAGCCTCTTTCGGTCCGGCTGAATCTACAACCCTTTACAGCTTCTGTCGATCCGTCTGAATCTACAACCCTTTAAAGCCTCCGTCGTCTGTCTGAATCTGCAACCCTTTTTAGATTCTGTCGTTCTGTCAGAATTTAAAACCCCTGCAGCCTCTGTCGAAACGTTTGAACCTACAACCCTTCACAGCCTCTGTCAATCTGTCTGAATCGACAACCCTTTACAGCCTCTATCGATCCGTCTGAATCTACAACCCTTTACAGCCTCTGTCGATCCGTCTGAATCTACAACACTTTACAGCCTCTGTCGATCTGTCTGAATCTACAACCCTTTACGGCCTCTGTCGATCCGTCTGAATCTACAGCCCTTTACAGTCTCTGTCGATCCGCCTGAATCTACAACCCTTTACAGCCTCTGTCGATCTGTCTGAATCTACAACCCTTTACAGCCTCTATCGATACGTCTGAATCTACAACCCTTTACAGCCTCTGTCGATCTGTCTGAATCTACAACCATTACAGCCTCTATCGATACGTCTGAATCTACAACCCTTTACAGCCTCTGTCGATCCGTCTGAATCTACAACCCTTTACAGCCTCTGTCGATCTGTCTGAATCTACAACCCTTTACAGCCTCTGTCGATCCGTCTGAATCTACAAACCTTTACGGCCTCTGTCGATCCGTCTGAATCTACAACCCTTTACAGCCTCTGTCGATCTGTCTGAATCTACAACCCTTTACGGCCTCTGTCGATCCGTCTGAATCTACAGCCCTTTACAGTCTCTGTCGATCCGCCTGAATCTACAACCCTTTACAGCCTCTGTCGATCTGTCTGAATCTACAACCCTTTACAGCCTCTATCGATACGTCTGAATCTACAACCCTTTACAGCCTCTGTCGATCTGTCTGAATCTACAACCATTACAGCCTCTATCGATACGTCTGAATCTACAACCCTTTACAGCCTCTGTCGATCCGTCTGAATCTACAACCCTTTACAGCCTCTGTCGATCTGTCTGAATCTACAACCCTTTACAGCCTCTGTCGATCCGTCTGAATCTACAAACCTTTACGGCCTCTGTCGATCCGTCTGAATCTACAGCCCTTTACAGTCTCTGTCGATCCGCCTGAATCTACAACCCTTTACAGACTCTGTCGATCTGTCTGAATCTACAGCCCCTTACGGCCTCTGTCAACCTGTCTGAATCTACAACTCTCTGCAGCCTCTGTCGATCCGTCTGAATCTACAACCCTTTACCGCCACTGTCGATCGATCTGGATCTACAACCCTTTAAACCCTCTGTCGATCCATCTGAATCTACAAACCCTTACAGCCTCTGTTGATCCGTCTGAATCTACAACCCTTTACAGCCTCTTTCGATCCATCTGAATCTACAGCCCTTTACAGTCCCTGTCAATCCGCCTGAATCTACAACCCTTTACAGCCTCTGTCGATCTGTCTGAATCTACAGCCCCTGACGGCCTCTGTCGATCTGTCTGAATCCACAACCCCCTGCAGCCTCTGTTGATCCGTCTGAATCTACAGGCCTTACAGCCTCTGTCGATCTGTCTGAATCTACAAATCCCTGCAGCCTCTGTCGATCCGTCTGAATCTACAACCCTTTACAGCCTCTGTCGATCCGTTTGAATCTACAACACGAAACAGCCTCTGTCGATCTGTCTGAATCTATAACCCCTTACAGCCTCTGTCCATCCGTCTGAACCTACAACTCTGCAGACTCTGTCGATCCGTCTGAATCTACAACTCTTTACAGCCTCTGTCGATCTGTCTGAATCTACAACCCCTTACAGCCTCTGTCAATCTAACTGAATCTAGAACCCTTTACTGTCTCTGTCGATCTGTCTGAATCTAGAACCCTTTACTGCATCTGTCAATCCGTCTGAATCTACAACCCTTTACAGCCTCTGTCGATTCATCTGAATTTACAACCCCTTACAGTCTCTATCGATCCCTCTGAATCTACAACCCTGTTGACTCTGTCGATCCCTCTGAATCTACAACCCCTTACATTCTCTGTCGATCCGCCTGAATCTACAACCCATTACAGCCTCTGTCGATACGTTTGAACCTACAACCCTTTACAGCCTCTGTCAATCTGTCTGAATCTGCAAGTCTTTACAGCCTCTGTCGATCTGTCTGAATCGACAACCCTTTACAGACTCTGTCGGTCAGTCTGAATCTACAACCACTTACTGTCTCTGTCGATCTGTCTGAATCTACAACCACTTAGGGGCTCTGTCGATCCCTCTGAATCTACAGCTCTTTACAGCCTCTGTTGATCCATCTGAACCTACAACCCTTTACATTCTCTGTCGATCCGTCTGAATCTACAACCCTTTACAGCCTCTGTCGATCTGTCTGAATCTACAGACCCTTACGGCCTCTGTCGATCCGTCTGAATCTACAACCCCCTGCAGCCTCTGTCAATCCGTCTGAATCTACAACCCCTTACGGCCTCTGTCGATCCGTCTGAATCTACAACCATTACAGCCTCTGTCGATCTGTCTGAATCTACAACCCCCTGCAGCCTCTGTCGATCCGTCTGAATCTACAACCCTTTACAGCCTCTGTCGATCTGTCTGAATCTACAGACCCTTACGGCCTCTGTCGATCCGTCTGAATCTACAACCCCCTGCAGCCTCTGTCGATCTGTAGCCTCTGTCGATCCGTCTGAATCTACAACCCTTTACAGCCTCTCTCGATCTGTCTGAATCCACAAACCCTTACAGCCTCTGTCGATCTGTCTGAATCTAGAACCCTTTACAGCCTCTCTCGATCTATCTGAATCTACAAATCCCTGCAGCCTCTGTCGATCCGTCTGAATCTACAACCATTTCAGCCTCTGTCGATCCGTCTGAATCTACAGCCCTTTACAGCCTCTGTCGATATGTCTGAATCTACAGCCCCTTACGACCTCTGTCAACCTGTCTGAATCTACAACTCCCTGCAGCCTCTGTCGATCCGTCTGAATCTACAGGCCTTACAGCCTCTGTCGATCTGTCTGAATCTACAAATCCCTGCAGCCTCTGTCGATCCGTCTGAATCTACAACCCTTTACAGCCTCTGTCGATCCGTTTGAATCTACAACACGAAACAGCCTCTGTCAATCTGTCTGAATCTACAACCCCTTACAGCCTCTGTCCATCCGTCTGAACCAACAACTCTGCAGACTCTGTCGATCTGTCTGAATCTACAACCCCTTACAGCCTCTGTCAATCTAACTGAATCTAGAACCCTTTACTGTCTCTGTCGATCTGTCTGAATCTACAACCACTTACTGCATCTGTCAATCCTTCTGAATCAACAACCCTTTACAGCCTCTGTCGATTCATCTGAATTTACAACCCCGTGTAGCCTCTGTCGATACGTTTGAACCTACAACCCTTTACAGCCTCTGTCAATCTGTCTGAATCTGCAAGTCTTTACAGCCTCTTTCGATCTGTCTGAATCGACAACCCTTTACAGACTCTGTCGGTCAGTCTGAATCTACAACCACTTACTGTCTCTGTCGATCTGTCTGAATCTACAACCACTTAGGGGCTCTGTCGATCCCTCTGAATCTACAGCTCTTTACAGCCTCTGTTGATCCATCTGAACCTACAACCCTTTACATTCTCTGTCGATCCGTCTGAATCTACAACCCTTTACAGCCTCTGTCGATCTGTCTGAATCTACAGACCCTTACGGCCTCTGTCGATCTGTCTGAATCTACAACCCCCTGCAGCCTCTGTCGATCTGTAGCCTCTGTCGATCCGTCTGAATCTACAACCCTTTACAGCCTCGGTCGATCTGTCTGAATCTACAACCATTACAGCCTCTGCCGATCTGTGTGAATCTACAACCCGTTACAGCCTCTGCCGATCTGTCTGAAACTACAACCCTTTACAGCCTCTGTCCATCTGTCTGAATCTACAACCCCTTACAGCCTCTGTCGATCCCTCTGAATCTACAACCTCTTACAGTCTCTGTCGATCCCCCTGAATCTACAACCCTGTTGCCTCTGTAGATCCCTCTGAATCTTCAGCCCCTTACATTCTCTGACGATCCGTCTGAATCTACAACCCTGTAGCCTCTGTCGATCCGGCTGAATCTACAACCACTTACGGCCTCTATCGATCCCTTTCAATCTACAACCCTTTACAGCCTCTGTCGATCCGTCTGATTCAACAACCCTTTAATGTCTCTGTCGACCTGTCTGAATCTACCACACAACAGCCGGTGTCATTCCGCCTGAATCTACAACCCTTTACAGCCTCTGTCGATCTGTCTGAATCTACAACCCTTTACAGCCTCTGTCGATCTGTCTGAATCTATAAACACTTACAGCCTCTGTCGATCCATCTGAATCTACAAACCTTTACCTCCACTTTTGATCCGTCTGAATCTACAACCTTTTACACCCTCTGTCGATCTGTCTGAATCTACAACCCTTCACAGCCTCTATCGATCCGTCTGAATCTACAGTCCTTTACAGCCTCTGACGATCTGTCTGAATCTAGAACCCTTTACAGCCTCTCTCGATCTGTCTGAATCTACAAACCCTTACAGCCTCTGTCGATCTATCTGAATCTACAAATCCCTGCAGCCTCTGTCGATCCGTATGAATCTACAACCATTTCAGCCTCTGTCGATCCGTCTGAATCTACAGCCCTTTACAGCCTCTGTCGATATGTCTGAACCTACAGCCCCTTAAGGCCTCTGTCAACCTGTCTGAATCTACAACCCCTTACAGCCTCGGTCGATCTCTGAATCTACAACCCTTACAGCCTCTGCCAATCTGTGTGAATCTACAACCCGTTACAGCCTCTACCGATCTGTCTGAAACTACAACCCTTTACAGCCTCTGTCCATCTGTCTGAATCTACAACACCTTACAGCCTCTGTCGATCCCTCTGAATCTACAACCCCTTACAGTCTCTTTCGATCCCTCTGAATCTACAACCTTGTTGCCTCTGTCGATCCCTCTGACTCTACAACCCCTTACATTCTCTGTCGATCCGTCTGAATCTACAACCCTGTAGCCTCTGTCGATCTGTCTGAATCTACAACCCTTTACAGCCTCGGTCGATCTGTCTGAATCTACAACCCTTACAGCCTCTGCCGATCTTTGTGAATCTACAACCCGTTAAAGCCTCTGCCAATCTGTCTGAAACTACAACCCTTTACAGCCTCTGTCCATCTGTCTGAATCTTCAACCCCTTACAGCCTCTGTCGATCCCGCTGATTCTACAACCTCTTACAGTCTCTGTCGATCCCTCTGAATCTACAACCCCTTACATTCTCTGTCGATCCGTCTGAATCTACAACCCTGCAGCCTCTGACGATCCGTCTGAATCTACAACCCTTTACACCCTCTGTCGATCCATCTGAATCTACAAACCCTTACAGCCTCTGTTGATCCGTCTGAATCTATAGCCCTTTACAGCCTCTGTTGATCTGTCTGAATCTACAAACCCTTACACCCTCTGTCGATCCGTCTGAATCTACAACCCTTTACCGCCACTGTCGATCTGTCTGAATCTACAACCCCTTACATTCTCTGTCGATCCATCTGAATCTACAACCCCTTACAGCCTCTTTCGGTCCGGCTGAATCTACAACCCTTTACAGCTTCTGTCGATCCGTCTGAATCTACAACCCTTTAAAGCCTCCGTCGTCTGTCTGAATCTGCGACCCTTTTTAGATTCTGTCGTTCTGTCAGAATTTACAACCCCTGCAGCCTCTGTCGAAACGTTTGAACCTACAACCCTTCACAGCCTCTGTCAATCTGTCTGAATCGACAACCCTTTACAGCCTCTATCGATACGTCTGAATCTACAACCCTTTACAGCCTCTGTCGATCCGTCTGAATCTACAACCCTTTACAGCCTCTGTCGATCTGTCTGAATCTACAACCCTTTACAGCCTCTGTCGATCCGTCTGAATCTACAAACATTTACGGCCTCTGTCGATCCGTCTGAATCTACAGCCCTTTACAGCCTCTGTTGATCCGTCTGAATCTACAACCCTTTACAGCCTCTGTCGATCTGTCTGAATCTACAGACCCTTACGGCCTCTGTCGATCTGTCTGAATCTACAACCCCCTGCAGCCTCTGTCGATCTGTAGCCTCTGTCGATCCGTCTGAATTTACAACCCTTTACAGCCTCGGTCGATCTGTCTGAATCTACAACCATTACAGCCTCTGCTGATCTGTGTGAATCTACAACCCGTTACAGCCTCTGCCGATCTGTCTGAAACTACAACCCTTTACAGCCTCTGTCCATCTGTCTGAATCTACAACCCCTTACAGCCTCTGTCGATCCCTCTGAATCTACAACCTCTTACAGTCTCTGTCGATCCCCCTGAATCTACAACCCTGTTGCCTCTGTAGATCCCTCTGAATCTTCAGCCCCTTACATTCTCTGACGATCCGTCTGAATCTACAACCCTGTAGCTTCTGTCGATCCGGCTGAATCTACAACCACTTACGGCCTCTATCGATCCCTTTCAATCTACAACCCTTTACAGCCTCTGTCGATCCGTCTGATTCAACAACCCTTTAATGTCTCTGTCGACCTGTCTGAATCTACCACACAACAGCCGGTGTCATTCCGCCTGAATCTACAACCCTTTACAGCCTCTGTCGATCTGTCTGAATCTACAACCCTTTACAGCCTCTGTCGATCTGTCTGAATCTATAAACACTTACAGCCTCTGTCGATCCATCTGAATCTACAAACCTTTACCTCCACTTTCGATCCGTCTGAATCTACAACCTTTTACACCCTCTGTCGATCTGTCTGAATCTACAACCCTTTACAGCCTCTATCGATCCGTCTGAATCTACAGTCCTTTACAGCCTCTGACGATCTGTCTGAATCTAGAACCCTTTACAGCCTCTCTCGATCTGTCTGAATCTACAAACCCTTACAGCCTCTGTCGATCTATCTGAATCTACAAATCCCTGCAGCCTCTGTCGATCCGTATGAATCTACAACCATTTCAGCCTCTGTCGATCCGTCTGAATCTACAGCCCTTTACAGCCTCTGTCGATATGTCTGAACCTACAGCCGCTTACGGCCTCTGTCAACCTGTCTGAATCTACAACCCCTTACAGCCTCGGTCGATCTCTGAATCTACAACCCTTACAGCCTCTGCCAATCTGTGTGAATCTACAACCCTTTACAGCCTCTGTCCATCTGTCTGAATCTACAACCCCTTACAGCCTCTGTCGATCCCTCTGAATCTACAACCTTGTTGCCTCTGTCGATCCCTCTGACTCTACAACCCCTTACATTCTCTGTCGATCCGTCTGAATCTACAACCCTGTAGCCTCTGTCGATCTGTCTGAATCTACAACCCTTTACAGCCTCGGTCGATCTGTCTGAATCTTCAACCCCTTACAGCCTCTGTCGATCCCGCTGATTCTACAACCCTGTTTCCTCTGTCGATCCCTCTGAATCTACAACCCCTTACATTCTCTGTCGATCCGTCTGAATCTACAACCCTGTAGCCTCTGTCGATCCGTCTGAATCTACAACCACTTACAGCCTCTGTCAAACCGTGTGAATCTACAACCCCTTACAGCCTCTGTCGATCCGGCTGAATCTACAACCACTTACAGCCTCTATCGATCCCTTTGAATCTACAACCCTTTACAGACTCTGTCGATCCGACTGATTCAACAACCCTTTAATGACTCTGTCGACCTGTCTGAATCTACCACACAACAGCCGGTGTCGATCCGCCTGAATCTACACCCCTTTACAGCCTCTGTCGATCTGTCTGAATCTACAACCCTTTACAGCCTCTGTCGATCTGTCTGAATCTATAAACCCTTACAGCCTCTGTCGATCCGTCTGAATCTACAACCCTTTACCGCCACTTTCGATCCGTCTGAATCTACAACCTTTTACACCCTCTGTCGATCTGTCTGAATCTACAACCCTTTACAGCCTCTATCGATCCATCTGAATCTGCAGCCCTTTACAGCCTCTGACGATCCGTCTGAATCTAGAACCCTTTACAGTCTCTGTCGATCTATCTGATTCTACAAATCCCTGCAGCCTCTGTCGATCCGTCTGAATCTACAACCATTTCAGCCTCTGTCGATCCGTCTGAATCTACAGCCCTTTACAGCCTCTGTCGATATGTCTGAATCTACAGCCCCTTACGACCTCTGTCAACCTGTCTGAATCTACAACTCCCTGCAGCCTCTGTCGATCCGAATCTACAGGCCTTACAGCCTCTGTACGATCTGTCTGAATCTACAAATCACTGCAGCCTCTGTCGATCCGTCTGAATCTACAACCGTTTACAGCCTCTGTCGATCCGTTTGAATCTACAACAACGAAACAGCCTCTGTCAATCTGTCTGAATCTACAACCCCTTACAGCCTCTGTCCATCCGTCCTGAATCCACAACTCTTACAGCCTCTGTCGATCTGTCTGAATCTCACAACCCCTTACAGCCTCTGTCAATCTAACTGAATCTAGAACCCTTTACTGTCTCTGTCGATCTGTCTGAATCTACAACCACTTACTGCATCTGTCAATCCGTCTGAATCTACAACACTTTACAGCCTCTGTCGATTCAATCTGAATTTACAACGCCGTGCAGCCTCTGTCGATACGTTTGAACCTACAACCCTTTACAGCCTCTGTCAATCTGTCTGAATCTGCAAGTCTTTACAGCCTCTTTCGATCTGTCTGAATCGACAACCCTTTACAGACTCTGTCGGTCAGTCTGAATCTACAACCACTTACTGTCTCTGTCGATCTGTCTGAATCTACAACCACTTAGGGGCTCTGTCGATCCCTCTGAATCTAAAGCTCTTTACAGCCTCTGTTGATCCATCTGAACCTACAACCCTTTACATTCTCTGTCGATCCGTCTGAATCTACAACCCTTTACAGCCTCTGTCGATCTGTCTGAATCTACAGACCCCTTACGGCCTCTGTCGATCTGTCTGAATCTACAACCCCCTGCAGCCTCTGTCGATCTGTAGCCTCTGTCGATCCGTCTGAATCTACAACCTTTTACAGCCTCGGTCGATCTGTCTGAATCTACAACCATTACAGCCTCTGCCGATCTGTGTGAATCTACAACCCGTTACAGCCTCTGCCGATCTGTCTGAAACTACAACCCTTTACAGCCTCTGTCCATCTGTCTGAATCTACAACCCCTTACAGCCTCTGTCGATCCCTCTGAATCTACAACCTCTTACAGTCTCTGTCGATCCCTCTGAATCTACAACCCTGTTGCCTCTGTAGATCCCTCTGAATCTTCAACCCCTTACATTCTCTGACGATCCGTCTGAATCTACAACCCTGTAGCCTCTGTCGATCCGGCTGAATCTACAACCACTTACGGCCTCTATCGATCCCTTTCAATCTACAACCTTTACAGCCTCTGTCGATCCGTCTGATTCAACAACCCTTTAATGTCTCTGTCGACCTGTCTGAATGTACCACACAACAGCCGGTGTCATTCCGCCTGAATCTACAACCCTTTACAGCCTCTGTCGATCCGTCTGAATCTGCAGCCCTTTACATTCTCTGTCGATCCGCCTGAATCTACAACCCTTTACAGCCTCTGTCGATCCGTCTGAATCTACAGGCCTTTACAGCCTCTGTCCATCCGTCTGAATCTAGAACCCCTTACAAACTCTGTCGATCCCTCTGAATCTACAACCTCTTACAGTCTCTGTCGATCCTTCTGAATCTACAACCTTGTTGCCTCTGTCGATCCCTCTGAATCTTCAACCCCTTACATTCTCTGACGATCCGTCTGAATCTACAACCCTGTAGCCTCTGTCGATCCGGCTGAATCTACAACCACTTACAGCCTCTATCGATCCCTTTGAATCTACAACCGTTTACAGCCTCTGTCGATCCGTCTGATTCAACAACCCTTTAATGTCTCTGTCGACCTGTCTGAATCTACCACACAACAGCCGGTGTCGATCCGCCTGAATCTACAACCCTTTACATCCTCTGTCGATCTGTCTGAATCTACAACCCTTTACAGCCTCTGTCGATCTGTCAGAATCTATAAACCCTAACAGCCTCTGTCAATCCGCCTGAATCTACAACCCTTTACAGCCTCTGACAATCCGTCTGAATCTAGAACCCTTTACAGCCTCTCTCGATCTGTCTGAATCTTCAAACCCTTACAGCCTCTGTCGATCTATCTGAATCTACAAATCCCTGCAGCCTCTGTCGATCCGTATGAATCTAAAACCATTTCAGCCTCTGTCGATCCGTCTGAATCTACAGCCCTTTACAGCCTCTGTCGATCTGTCTGAATCTACAACCATTTCAGCCGCTCTCGATCCATCTGAATCTACAGCCCTTTACAGCCTCTGTTGATACATCTGCATCTGCAACCCTTTACAGTCTCTGTCGATCCGTCTGAATCTACAACCCTTTACAGCCTTTGTCGATCTGTATGAATCTACAAGTCATTACAGCCTCTGTCGATCTGTCTGAATCGACAACCCTTTACAGACTCTGTCGGTCCGTCTGAATCTACAACCATTTACTGTCTCTGTCGATCTGTCTGAATCTGCAACCCTTTACAGCTTCTGTCGATCCGTCTGAATCTACAGCCCCGTAGAGATTCTGTCCATCTGTCTGAATCTACAACCCCTTACAGCCTCTGTCGATCCCTCTGAATCTACAACCCCTTACAGTCTCTGTCGATCCCTCTGAATCAACAACCCTTTACAGTCTCTGTCGATCCGTCTGAATCTACAACCCATGTAGCCTCTGTCGATCCGTCTGAATCTACAACCCTTTACGGCCTCTGTCGATCCGTCTGAATCTACAGCCCTTTACAGTCTCTGTCGATCCGCCTGAATCTACAACCCTTTACAGCCTCTGTCGATCTGTCTGAATCTACAGCCCCTTACGGCCTCTGTCGATCTGCCTGAATCTACAGTCCTTTACAGCCTCTGTCGATCCGTCTGAATCTACAACCCCTTACAGCCTCGGTCAATCTGTCTGAATCTACAACCCTTTACAGCCTCTCTCGATCTGTCTGAATCTACAAACCCTTACAGCCTCTGTCGATCTATCTGAATCTAAAAATCCCTGCAGCCTCTGTCGATCCGTCTGAATCTACAACCATTTACAGCTTCTGTCGATCCGTCTGAATCTACAACCCTTTAAAGCCTCCGTCGTCTGTCTGAATCTGCAACACTTTTTAGATTCTGTCGTTCTGTCAGAATTTACAACCCCTGCAGCCTCTGTCGATACGTTTGAACCTACAACCCTTCACAGCCTCTGTCAATCTGTCTGAATCGACAACCCTTTACAGCCTCTATCGATCCGTCTGAATCTACAACCCTTTACAGCCTCTGTCGATCCGTCTGAATCTACAACCCTTTACAGCCTCTGTCAATCTGTCTGAATCTACAACCCTTTACAGCCTCTGTCGATCCGTCTGAATCTACAACCCTTTACGGCCTCTGTCGATCCGTCTGAATCTACAGCCCTTTACAGTCTCTGTCGATCCGCCTGAATCTACAACCCTTTACGGCCTCTGTCGATCTGTCTGAATCTACAACCCCGTGCAGCCTCTGTCGATCCGTCTGAATCTACAGGCCTTTACAGCCTCTGTCGATCCGTCTGAATCTACAACCCCTTACAGCCTCGGTCAATCTGTCTGAATCTACAACCCTTACAGCCTCTGCCGATCTGTGTGAATCTACAACAGTTTACAGCCTCTGTCGATCCGTCTGAATCTACAGCCCTTTACAGCCTCTGTCGATATGTCTGAATCTACAGCCCCTTACGGCCTCTGTCAACCTCTCTGAATCTACAACCCCTTACAGCCTCGATCGATCTGTCTGAATCTACAACCCGTTACAGCCTCTGCCGATCTGTCTGAAACTACAACCCTTTACAGCCTCTGTCCATCCGTCTGAATCTAGAACCCCTTACAGACTCTGTCGATCCCTCTGAATCTACAACCTCTTACAGTCTCTGTCGATCCCTCTGAATCTACAACCCTGTAGCCTCTGTCGATCCCTCTGAATCTACAACCACTTACAGCCTCTGTCGATCCGGCTGAATCTACAACCACTTACAGCCTCTATCGATCCCTTTGAATCTACAACCGTTTACAGCCTCTGTCGATCCGTCTGATTCAACAACCCTTTAATGTCTCTGTTGACCTGTCTGAATCTACCACACAACAGCCGGTGTCGATCCGCCTGAATCTACAACCCTTTACATCCTCTGTCGATCTGTCTGAATCTACAACCCTTTTCAGCCTCTGTCGATCTGTAAGAATCTATAAACCCTAACAGCCTCTGTCAATCTGCCTGAATCTACAACCCTTTACCGCCACTTTCGATCCGTCTGAATCTACAACCCTTTACAGCCTCTGACAATCCGTCTGAATCTAGAACCCTTTACAGCCTCTCTCGATCTGTCTGAATCTTCAAACCCTTACAGCCTCTGTCGATCTATCTGAATCTACAAATCCCTGCAGCCTCTGTCGATCCGTATGAACCTAAAACCATTTCAGCCTCTGTCGATCCGTCTGAATCTACAGCCCTTTACAGCCTCTGTCGATATGTCTGAATCTACAAATCCCTGCAGCCTTTGTCCATCTGTCTGAATCTACAACCCTTACAGCCTCTGTCGATCCCTCTGAATCTACAACCCCTTACAGTCTCTGTCGATCCCTCTGAATCTACAACCTTGTTGCCTCTGTCGATCCCTCTGAATCTACAACCCCTTACATTCTCTGTCGATCCGTCTGAATCTACAACCCTGTAGCCTCTGTCGATCTGTCTGAATCTACAACCCTTTACAGCCTCGGTCGATCTGTCTGAATCTACAACCCTTACAGCCTCTGCCGATCTGTGTGAATCTACAAACCGTTAAAGCCTCTGCCAATCTGTCTGAAACTACAACCCTTTACAGCCTCTGTCCATCTGTCTGAATCTTCAACCCCTTACAGCCTCTGACGATCCCTCTGATTCTTCAACCTCTTACAGTCTCTGTCGATCCCTCTGAATCTACAACCCTGTTGCCTCTGTCGATCCCTCTGAATCTACAACCCCTTACATTCTCTGTCGATCCGTCTGAATCTACAACCCTGTAGCTTCTGTCGATCCGTCTGAATCTACAACCACTTACAGCCTCTGTCAAACCGTGTGAATCTACAACCCCTTACAGCCTCTGTCGATCCGTCTGAATCTACAACCCCTTACAGCCTCTGTCGATCCGGCTGAATCTACATCCACTTACAGCCTCTATCGATCCCTTTGAATCTACAACCCTTTACAGACTCTGTCGATCCGACTGATTCAACAACCCTTTAATGTCTCTGTCGACCTGTCTGAATCTACCACACAACAGCCGGTGTCGATCCGCCTGAATCTACAACCCTTTACAGCCTCTGTCGATCTGTCTGAATCTACAACCCTTTACAGCCTCTGTCGATCTGTCTGAATCTATAAACCCTTACAGCCTCTGTCGATCCGTCTGAATCTACAACCCTTTACCGCCACTTTCGATCCGTCTGAATCTACAACCTTTTACACCCCCTGTCGATCTGTCTGAATCTGCAACCCTTTACAGCCTCTATCGATCCATCTGAATCTACAGCCCTTTACAGCCTCTGACGATCCGTCTGAATCTAGAACCCTTTACAGCCTCTCTCGATCTGTCTGAATCTACAAACCCTTACAGTCTCTGTCGATCTATCTGAATCTACAAATCCCTGCAGCCTCTGTCGATCCGTCTGAATCTACAACCATTTCAGCCTCTGTCGATCCGTCTGAATCTACAGCCCTTTACAGCCTCTGTCGATATGTCTGAATCTACAGCCCCTTACGACCTCTGTCAACCTGTCTGAATCTACAACTCCCTGCAGCCTCTGTCGATCCGTCTGAATCAACAACCCTTTACACCCTCTGTTGATCCATCTGAATCTACAACCCCTTACAGTCTCTGTCGATCCCTCTGAATCTACAACCCTGTTTCCTCTGTCGATCCCTCTGAATCTACAACCCCTTACAGCCTCGGTCGATCTGTCTGAATCTACAACCCTTACAGCCTCTGCCAATGTTTGTGAATCTACATCCCGTTACAGCCTCTGTCGATCTGTCTGAATATACAGCCCCGTACAGCTTCTGTCGATCTGTCTGAATCTACAACCATTTACAGCCTCTGTCGATTCGTCTGAATTTACAACCCCCTGCAGCCTCTGTCGATACGTTTGAACCTACAACCCTTTACAGCCTCTGTCAATCTGTCTGAATCTACAAGTCATTACAGCCTCTGTCGATCTGTCTGAATCGACAACCCTTTACAGACTCTGTCGGTCCGTCTGAATCTACAACCATTTACTGTCTCTGTCGATCTGTCTGAATCTACAACCCTTTACAGCTTCTGTCGATCCGACTGAATCTACAACCATTTACAGCCTCTGTTGATTCGTCTGAATTTACAACCCCCTGCAGCCTCTGTCGATACGTTTGAACCTACAACCCTTTACAGCCTCTGTCAATCTGTCTGAATCTACAAGTCATTACAGCCTCTGTCGATCTGTCTGAATCTACAACCCTTTACAGCCTCTGTCGATCTGTCTGAATCTATAAACCCTTACAGCCTCTGTCGATCCGTCTGAATCTACAACCCTTTACCGCCACTTTCGATCCGTCTGAATCTACAACCTTTTACACCCCCTGTCGATCTGTCTGAATCTGCAACCCTTTACAGCCTCTATCGATCCATCTGAATCTACAGCCCTTTACAGCCTCTGATGATCCGTCTGAATCTAGAACCCTTTACAGCCTCTCTCGATCTGTCTGAATCTACAAACCCTTACAGTCTCTGTCGATCTATCTGAATCTACAAATCCCTGCAGCCTCTGTCGATCCGTCTGAATCTACAACCATTTCAGCCTCTGTCGATCCGTCTGAATCTACAACCTTTTACACCCTCTGTCGATCTGTCTGAATCTACAACCCTTTACAGCCTCTATCGATCCATCTGAATCTGCAGCCCTTTACAGCCTCTGACGATCCGTCTGAATCTAGAACCCTTTACAGTCTCTGTCGATCTATCTGATTCTACAAATCCCTGCAGCCTCTGTCGATCCGTCTGAATCTACAACCATTTCAGCCTCTGTCGATCCGTCTGAATCTACAGCCCTTTACAGCCTCTGTCGATATGTCTGAATCTACAGCCCCTTACGACCTCTGTCAACCTGTCTGAATCTACAACTCCCTGCAGCCTCTGTCGATCCGTCTGAATCTACAGGCCTTACAGCCTCTGTCGATCTGTCTGAATCTACAAATCACTGCAGCCTCTGTCGATCCGTCTGAATCTACAACCGTTTACAGCCTCTGTCGATCCGTTTGAATCTACAACACGAAACAGCCTCTGTCAATCTGTCTGAATCTACAACCCCTTACAGCCTCTGTCCATCCGTCTGAATCCACAACTCTTTACAGCCTCTGTCGATCTGTCTGAATCTACAACCCCTTACAGCCTCTGTCAATCTAACTGAATCTAGAACCCTTTACTGTCTCTGTCGATCTGTCTGAATCTACAACCACTTACTGCATCTGTCAATCCGTCTGAATCTACAACACTTTACAGCCTCTGTCGATTCATCTGAATTTACAACGCCGTGCAGCCTCTGTCGATACGTTTGAACCTACAACCCTTTACAGCCTCTGTCAATCTGTCTGAATCTGCAAGTCTTTACAGCCTCTTTCGATCTGTCTGAATCGACAACCCTTTACAGACTCTGTCGGTCAGTCTGAATCTACAACCACTTACTGTCTCTGTCGATCTGTCTGAATCTACAACCACTTAGGGGCTCTGTCGATCCCTCTGAATCTAAAGCTCTTTACAGCCTCTGTTGATCCATCTGAACCTACAACCCTTTACATTCTCTGTCGATCCGTCTGAATCTACAACCCTTTACAGCCTCTGTCGATCTGTCTGAATCTACAGACCCTTACGGCCTCTGTCGATCTGTCTGAATCTACAACCCCCTGCAGCCTCTGTCGATCTGTAGCCTCTGTCGATCCGTCTGAATCTACAACCTTTTACAGCCTCGGTCGATCTGTCTGAATCTACAACCATTACAGCCTCTGCCGATCTGTGTGAATCTACAACCCGTTACAGCCTCTGCCGATCTGTCTGAAACTACAACCCTTTACAGCCTCTGTCCATCTGTCTGAATCTACAACCCCTTACAGCCTCTGTCGATCCCTCTGAATCTACAACCTCTTACAGTCTCTGTCGATCCCTCTGAATCTACAACCCTGTTGCCTCTGTAGATCCCTCTGAATCTTCAACCCCTTACATTCTCTGACGATCCGTCTGAATCTACAACCCTGTAGCCTCTGTCGATCCGGCTGAATCTACAACCACTTACGGCCTCTATCGATCCCTTTCAATCTACAACCCTTTACAGCCTCTGTCGATCCGTCTGATTCAACAACCCTTTAATGTCTCTGTCGACCTGTCTGAATGTACCACACAACAGCCGGTGTCATTCCGCCTGAATCTACAACCCTTTACAGCCTCTGTCGATCCGTCTGAATCTGCAGCCCTTTACATTCTCTGTCGATCCGCCTGAATCTACAACCCTTTACAGCCTCTGTCGATCTGTCAGAATCTATAAACCCTAACAGCCTCTGTCAATCCGCCTGAATCTACAACCCTTTACAGCCTCTGACAATCCGTCTGAATCTAGAACCCTTTACAGCCTCTCTCGATCTGTCTGAATCTTCAAACCCTTACAGCCTCTGTCGATCTATCTGAATCTACAAATCCCTGCAGCCTCTGTCGATCCGTATGAATCTAAAACCATTTCAGCCTCTGTCGATCCGTCTGAATCTACAGCCCTTTACAGCCTCTGTCGATCTGTCTGAATCTACAACCATTTCAGCCGCTCTCGATCCATCTGAATCTACAGCCCTTTACAGCCTCTGTTGATACATCTGCATCTGCAACCCTTTACAGTCTCTGTCGATCCGTCTGAATCTACAACCCTTTACAGCCTTTGTCGATCTGTATGAATCTACAAGTCATTACAGCCTCTGTCGATCTGTCTGAATCGACAACCCTTTACAGACTCTGTCGGTCCGTCTGAATCTACAACCATTTACTGTCTCTGTCGATCTGTCTGAATCTGCAACCCTTTACAGCTTCTGTCGATCCGTCTGAATCTACAGCCCCGTAGAGATTCTGTCCATCTGTCTGAATCTACAACCCCTTACAGCCTCTGTCGATCCCTCTGAATCTACAACCCCTTACAGTCTCTGTCGATCCCTCTGAATCAACAACCCTTTACAGTCTCTGTCGATCCGTCTGAATCTACAACCCATGTAGCCTCTGTCGATCCGTCTGAATCTACAACCCTTTACGGCCTCTGTCGATCCGTCTGAATCTACAGCCCTTTACAGTCTCTGTCGATCCGCCTGAATCTACAACCCTTTACAGCCTCTGTCGATCTGTCTGAATCTACAGCCCCTTACGGCCTCTGTCGATCTGCCTGAATCTACAGTCCTTTACAGCCTCTGTCGATCCGTCTGAATCTACAACCCCTTACAGCCTCGGTCAATCTGTCTGAATCTACAACCCTTTACAGCCTCTCTCGATCTGTCTGAATCTACAAACCCTTACAGCCTCTGTCGATCTATCTGAATCTAAAAATCCCTGCAGCCTCTGTCGATCCGTCTGAATCTACAACCATTTACAGCTTCTGTCGATCCGTCTGAATCTACAACCCTTTAAAGCCTCCGTCGTCTGTCTGAATCTGCAACACTTTTTAGATTCTGTCGTTCTGTCAGAATTTACAACCCCTGCAGCCTCTGTCGATACGTTTGAACCTACAACCCTTCACAGCCTCTGTCAATCTGTCTGAATCGACAACCCTTTACAGCCTCTATCGATCCGTCTGAATCTACAACCCTTTACAGCCTCTGTCGATCCGTCTGAATCTACAACCCTTTACAGCCTCTGTCAATCTGTCTGAATCTACAACCCTTTACAGCCTCTGTCGATCCGTCTGAATCTACAACCCTTTACGGCCTCTGTCGATCCGTCTGAATCTACAGCCCTTTACAGTCTCTGTCGATCCGCCTGAATCTACAACCCTTTACGGCCTCTGTCGATCTGTCTGAATCTACAACCCCGTGCAGCCTCTGTCGATCCGTCTGAATCTACAGGCCTTTACAGCCTCTGTCGATCCGTCTGAATCTACAACCCCTTACAGCCTCGGTCAATCTGTCTGAATCTACAACCCTTACAGCCTCTGCCGATCTGTGTGAATCTACAACAGTTTACAGCCTCTGTCGATCCGTCTGAATCTACAGCCCTTTACAGCCTCTGTCGATATGTCTGAATCTACAGCCCCTTACGGCCTCTGTCAACCTCTCTGAATCTACAACCCCTTACAGCCTCGATCGATCTGTCTGAATCTACAACCCGTTACAGCCTCTGCCGATCTGTCTGAAACTACAACCCTTTACAGCCTCTGTCCATCCGTCTGAATCTAGAACCCCTTACAGACTCTGTCGATCCCTCTGAATCTACAACCTCTTACAGTCTCTGTCGATCCCTCTGAATCTACAACCCTGTAGCCTCTGTCGATCCCTCTGAATCTACAACCACTTACAGCCTCTGTCGATCCGGCTGAATCTACAACCACTTACAGCCTCTATCGATCCCTTTGAATCTACAACCGTTTACAGCCTCTGTCGATCCGTCTGATTCAACAACCCTTTAATGTCTCTGTTGACCTGTCTGAATCTACCACACAACAGCCGGTGTCGATCCGCCTGAATCTACAACCCTTTACATCCTCTGTCGATCTGTCTGAATCTACAACCCTTTTCAGCCTCTGTCGATCTGTAAGAATCTATAAACCCTAACAGCCTCTGTCAATCTGCCTGAATCTACAACCCTTTACCGCCACTTTCGATCCGTCTGAATCTACAACCCTTTACAGCCTCTGACAATCCGTCTGAATCTAGAACCCTTTACAGCCTCTCTCGATCTGTCTGAATCTTCAAACCCTTACAGCCTCTGTCGATCTATCTGAATCTACAAATCCCTGCAGCCTCTGTCGATCCGTATGAACCTAAAACCATTTCAGCCTCTGTCGATCCGTCTGAATCTACAGCCCTTTACAGCCTCTGTCGATATGTCTGAATCTACAAATCCCTGCAGCCTTTGTCCATCTGTCTGAATCTACAACCCTTACAGCCTCTGTCGATCCCTCTGAATCTACAACCCCTTACAGTCTCTGTCGATCCCTCTGAATCTACAACCTTGTTGCCTCTGTCGATCCCTCTGAATCTACAACCCCTTACATTCTCTGTCGATCCGTCTGAATCTACAACCCTGTAGCCTCTGTCGATCTGTCTGAATCTACAACCCTTTACAGCCTCGGTCGATCTGTCTGAATCTACAACCCTTACAGCCTCTGCCGATCTGTGTGAATCTACAAACCGTTAAAGCCTCTGCCAATCTGTCTGAAACTACAACCCTTTACAGCCTCTGTCCATCTGTCTGAATCTTCAACCCCTTACAGCCTCTGACGATCCCTCTGATTCTTCAACCTCTTACAGTCTCTGTCGATCCCTCTGAATCTACAACCCTGTTGCCTCTGTCGATCCCTCTGAATCTACAACCCCTTACATTCTCTGTCGATCCGTCTGAATCTACAACCCTGTAGCTTCTGTCGATCCGTCTGAATCTACAACCACTTACAGCCTCTGTCAAACCGTGTGAATCTACAACCCCTTACAGCCTCTGTCGATCCGTCTGAATCTACAACCCCTTACAGCCTCTGTCGATCCGGCTGAATCTACATCCACTTACAGCCTCTATCGATCCCTTTGAATCTACAACCCTTTACAGACTCTGTCGATCCGACTGATTCAACAACCCTTTAATGTCTCTGTCGACCTGTCTGAATCTACCACACAACAGCCGGTGTCGATCCGCCTGAATCTACAACCCTTTACAGCCTCTGTCGATCTGTCTGAATCTACAACCCTTTACAGCCTCTGTCGATCTGTCTGAATCTATAAACCCTTACAGCCTCTGTCGATCCGTCTGAATCTACAACCCTTTACCGCCACTTTCGATCCGTCTGAATCTACAACCTTTTACACCCCCTGTCGATCTGTCTGAATCTGCAACCCTTTACAGCCTCTATCGATCCATCTGAATCTACAGCCCTTTACAGCCTCTGACGATCCGTCTGAATCTAGAACCCTTTACAGCCTCTCTCGATCTGTCTGAATCTACAAACCCTTACAGTCTCTGTCGATCTATCTGAATCTACAAATCCCTGCAGCCTCTGTCGATCCGTCTGAATCTACAACCATTTCAGCCTCTGTCGATCCGTCTGAATCTACAGCCCTTTACAGCCTCTGTCGATATGTCTGAATCTACAGCCCCTTACGACCTCTGTCAACCTGTCTGAATCTACAACTCCCTGCAGCCTCTGTCGATCCGTCTGAATCAACAACCCTTTACACCCTCTGTTGATCCATCTGAATCTACAACCCCTTACAGTCTCTGTCGATCCCTCTGAATCTACAACCCTGTTTCCTCTGTCGATCCCTCTGAATCTACAACCCCTTACAGCCTCGGTCGATCTGTCTGAATCTACAACCCTTACAGCCTCTGCCAATGTTTGTGAATCTACATCCCGTTACAGCCTCTGTCGATCTGTCTGAATATACAGCCCCGTACAGCTTCTGTCGATCTGTCTGAATCTACAACCATTTACAGCCTCTGTCGATTCGTCTGAATTTACAACCCCCTGCAGCCTCTGTCGATACGTTTGAACCTACAACCCTTTACAGCCTCTGTCAATCTGTCTGAATCTACAAGTCATTACAGCCTCTGTCGATCTGTCTGAATCGACAACCCTTTACAGACTCTGTCGGTCCGTCTGAATCTACAACCATTTACTGTCTCTGTCGATCTGTCTGAATCTACAACCCTTTACAGCTTCTGTCGATCCGACTGAATCTACAACCATTTACAGCCTCTGTTGATTCGTCTGAATTTACAACCCCCT